>NW_020230261.1:0-233428 GCF_003227715.2 Harpegnathos saltator
GCCATTTCTGAGATATGAATATCTCACCTCGTTCAACTCGCAGTTTCGCATAATATAGGCACATGTGCTTCTTGATTAAACACACTTAAAATAATGTGATATGGAGTATGTTATAAATAGAAAAATGATCGGCGGCCCGCATTTATGTGTTAATAGTTCTGATTCTTTTATATTGTTGTATTAACTAAAATGCATTTAAAAGATATGTCAACAGATGTTCGTTATTTGCGTAGCGATGTAGCGATTAAGCATTCAAACACCGAACACCTTGCTTATGGTACCATTCCATTTATAAAATTGCAATGTACGTATAATTTAAACATAAAACATTATATGTAGATGGATTCAGAACGAAAAATACTAACTTTTTCTTCTATATAATGAATTGATCAAATAATTAAGTAAGCCTGATATAGTCATTTTGTTAATTATTAAAAATACTTTTTTATTTTGACCAAGCCTTTTATTTTTTTTATTTTTCTTAAGTTTTATTTCTCACAAGTAACCGTACAATTTGTTTAAAAATTTTTTTTCTATCTGCAATAGTTATTAGATAGCATAAAAGGGATGAAAATTTGAGGATAGCTTCATCCTTTAAACTTGCGTCATTGCTGATAAAAAAATACGGTTAGGTCTTTTATTTTTAGCTATTCTACAAATATACCATATTTCGTCGAAATCGGAGACACACACTTAACGGATGTTCCTTGTGAGTAAATAAATATCACAACTTTTTTCTTTATTTCTTTATGATATGTCACCTTTCAGATGCACGCAAGTATTGCCAGATCTGATTAATATTACCAGAGTTATACGATCTTAAAGCCATCTACTGGGAGAATATGAAGAAACTTTTCCCCAACCCAATATACAGGATTCCCATTTAACTTGAGACATCGAAATAACTCGAAAACAAAGAAGAAAAACAAAAATCTCTGAAACACGTGTCGAACAAATTCCGAGAGGACGAGGCATGATTCCTTTTTCATTTGGTGAATGTCTTCAAGGTGATTTTATAGTCAATTTTTTTATTTCAAATGAAAACCTATATTTTTTATGACGGAAGCATATTTTATGTAAAAAACCAATTAACTTTTGTCGGAAAAACTTTATTTGATCATTACTTTCGGAGATATCGTACAAAGTAATTCCGATTTGTATTCGACACGAATACAATAAATGCTCAAATTATGGCCTTCCATTTTCAAACACTTGTTAATGCGATTAATAAAAGATCGATTCACTGATAATAAAGTTACTGGATGGATATCGCGATAGGCATTTCAGATTCGCTCTTTCATGTTTCCTGGTATAGTAGATCGATCGTGATAAACTTTCTCTTAAGGTAGCCTCATTAATAAAAATCCAACGGTGTTAATCAAGCAACCTTGTCGACCAGTTAATTGGAACTCCCCGACCTATCGAGCGACCAGGATATTTTTGATTCGATTATTTGGCGTGCATAACGCGAATAGTGAGCTGGGCATCGTCCTGCTGAAACCACATATTCTTCTATTTGCTAGACTTACTTCTTCAAGCAATACGGGTAATACTACATCCAAGAAGTTTCCATGTTTCACTCCATTCAACGTACCATTGAAAAAAAGGATCTATTATTTTATCGCCAATGATTCCACACAATATTGACAGACCAGGGACGTTGATGTTCTAATTCTCGAAGTCATCTTGGATTTTGATCTACCATAATGCATATTATGTCGATTAACTTCTCCATTATTGGTAAAAGTAGATTCGTCAGAAAATAAGACCGAAATAATCAAAACATCTCAGTGACGCGATTGCACTTCTTTTGTTCAGTATACGAGGGTGGTCCGATAAGTACTTAGCCTACAAAGAAAACGAAAATTTTGTTAAAGTGGCGATTTATTTCTCAACATAGTCTCCTTTTAGCTCGATACACTTGACCCAGCGATGCTCCAACTTCTTTAACCGTCTGAAAAATACGTTTTCTCGAGGTCTGCAAAGTAGGCCTCCGTGACGGCGGTGACCTCCTCATTCGACTCAAATTTCTGCCCGGCGAGTGACTTTTTCAAGTTTGGAAACAAAAAGAAGTCGCACGGGGCTAAATCTGGAGAATACGATGGATGGGGCAGCAGTTCGTAGCCCAATTCGACCAATTTGACCGTGGCGAGGGCGGAGGTGTGAGCCGGTGCGTTGTCATGGTGGAAGAGCACTTTTTTCTTCGCCAAATGGGGCCGTTTTTTCTGCAATTCGGCGTCGAATCGGCCCAATAATTCGGCATAGTACAGCCCAGTGACCGTTTTGCCTTCTCCAGGTAGTCGATGTAGATCACACCTTGTGAATCCCAGAAAACGCTGGCCATCACCTTTCCGGCCGATAGGACAGTTTTCGCCTTCTTCGGAGCACGTTCGCCGGGTGAAGTCCACTGTTTCGACTGTTCCTTGGTCTCTGGTGTGTACCAGTGGATCCATGTTTCGTCGACGGTCACGAAACGACGCAGAAACTCCTTCGGATTGCGCTTAAACAGCGTCAAACACTGCTCTGAAGTGGTCTCACGGTTGCGCTTGTTGTCCGGAGTGAGCAAACGCGGCACCCATCACGCCGACAGCTTTCTCATGCCCAAAATTTCATGCAGGATATGACCCACGCGGTCTTTTGAGATGCCTACTGTCTCAGCTATCTCGCGCACCTTCAATCGGCGGTCTGCCAATACGAGATCGTGGATTTTTGTCATGTTATCCTCCGTGGTAGCCGTTTTCGGGGCACCTAGGCGTGGCTCATCAAAAACCGACGTGCGACCACGTTGAAACTCGTTAAACCAATTTTTGACGGTCGCCATCGAAGGAGAAGAGTCACCGTACACAGCATCCAAGCGCTCTTTGATTTCGCTGCGCGATTTCCCTTCCAAAAACAAGAATCGAATCACCGACCGATATTGCTATTTTTCCATTTTTCTAAAATCCGCGGACACGCCCGCTTCCACACGCGGTCAAAACAAAACTACGAGTTCGATGCGGCTGAAATTTCGACAGTAGCCGTCTACGAGAATGTACTACACGATAGTAAATTTCTCTTGCGATAGTGGTGTCATCGGGCGGTGAGGCTAAGTACTTATCGGACCGCCCTCGTAAACACGAGGTACGGAACACTTGTAAATATGAGATTTTCATATGATCACGATTTTCTGATGAATCTACTTTTACCAATAATGGAGAAGTTAATTAGCATAATATTATTGGTCATATTAAAATGTTTGGAAATGGAAGATCATCATTTTGAGCATTTATTGAGACGTTTATTTTACTCGTTTCGAATAAAAATCGGAATTACTTCGTACGATATCTCTGAAAGTACTGATCAAGTAAAAAATTTTTCCGGCAAAAGTTAATTGTTTTTGTACGTAGAATATGTTTTCGTCATAAAAATATAAGTTTTCATTTGAAATAACAAAGTTGACCTTAAAATCACCTTGAAGACGTCGACCAAATAGAAAAGGAATCATGCCATTTTACTCGTCCTCGGAATTCGTTCGATATGTGTTTCAGTGATTTTTGTTTTTCTTCTTTGTTTTCGAGTTATTTCGATATTTCAAGTTAAATGGGACATCCTGTATAATATTTTATCCTGTATTATATTATTATGCGCCATGGTATGTGGTGCCGCTCGTCTTGTGGTTGCCGGTCAACTGTGACAATTTGATCAGCTGTCTTAGAAAATTCAATATCCTTAGGATTGAAGAGCGATTTCCCAGGACAACGAATAAATAAGAATTGATAAAGTCGCACACGAGCCATCAACACGGGCTGACGTGTGGCGAACGAGTTTTTCAGAATTCAGAAAAACGATAGAATCTTGTAAATATTCTTGTAAATAATATTAGTAAAGTAAAGCTCTTTCTTTAAGTCAATTGTAAAATCATTTCCCGGATACGCGCCATTCGGCACCCAACGCGTAACAATATGTTTTTTTACTTACTGGGTTTTGACATTCGATTCATATTCAGAGTCTTAGAAAATTAAGTGTAAGTTAACATTGAAATATTTAATGTAAATATGTGTATATAACTTTGAAACATAATTAAAAGCTATTTGATAAATATTTTAATCAATAATTTAATTTATAGCTCTTCCGCAATAAAATGGCATATTTATTCTTAAATATCTTATCAATCATAGCCAATACAAAAAAGTTCCTTTACAAGTTGAAAGCCCTAACAACATATTTAATTTTGATTACAATAAAACTTTTCTTCTCCAGCACGTTATATTTCGCAGTTATAATATAACAAAATGTATAAAAATAACCTTTGTTTGCAATTTTAATTATAAATTTTTCAAAATTGTGGTGGAGCAATTTGAAAACCGGAATTGTATTCAACGTCTAAAAAAATTATGGGAAATGACTAACCTCATTTTAGCATTCCTTTTTGTTTCGTTGAACAATGATATCAATAAAAGTGATGCAAATAACATCAGTTCCAGCAGAAGATTCTGTGACATTGACAATCTATTAAAAGGTTACATTGAATGTCGTTTTTTTGTGTTTTTTGAATATTTATTTTAATAACAAAATATGTGAATATATCAATCAAAGTATTTGTCTCCAAAGACTATGACTTTTTCCCACTTTTCTGGCAGAAGTTGAATTCCGCGACGAAAAAACGGTCTGCCTTTGAGGCAATCCATTCAGCAACCGAATTTTCAACTTCTCCGTTTATTATGGAAATGTATATCTTCCAAAGCGTGTTGCATCGTTCGGAATGAATCATTTGAGACCATGTCCGAAGAATGCACTGACAAGGAGATGGCAAGATATGTAAAATCAATAACTGAATGAGTCATATTTCATTCGAATGGGGGGATTGAGTACATAAAAACCTTAAAAGGGTTTGCGTGCATGGGCCTTCGTTTGCTAAAAATTTACAATTAAAAAACAGCTACACATTAAGTATAGTAACTTAGAATCAATAAGCGTAAAGCCCTAAACACAATGTCAAGCAACAGGCAATAAGAATAAAAATAGACCAATCACAATAGATTATTCTTGTAATAGTCGATTGTGATTGGTCTATTTTTATTCTTATTGCCTGTTGCTTGGCATTGTGTTTAGGGCTTAAAGCGCGGTAGCTGCGGAAGCTAAGGCGCGCGTTAGTAATTTGTCGTCTACGTCCGAGGAGTGGTTCGAATTCTCGCAGTGCTTTTTTTTTATGATATTATGTATTACTATATTTGATAATATTTCTACAATATTTTTAATATTTTTATTATTTTTTATAGGACAAAAATATAATGTGCACATATATAATAATATGTCTTATATAATAAATAACAAGAATAAACGTTTTGATTATTTATTATAAAATTCAGGAATTGCTGTACATTTTTTTTATATATTGCCTCGAACATGGGACATGAGTAAAATCGATCTCTCTTTTTTGTTCCTTCGTAAGAAAAGTTTCTATTGTTATAACAGGTATTCGTTTGCGCACATGCGTTCTATGATTTCAAGAAACCATTAGGACTATGTGGACCTTTTTCTCGGTTAGTAGTTTTTCGAATATTGAGCAATAAGGAAGTCACTGTTATAGTGTGTATGTGATCATGTATGCTAACAATAAAAATGGAATCAAATGTAGATCCATTATTAATAGATCACATTCAAGTGTTAGCAAAATCTGATATATTGTTGTGTCCGAGCCACAAGGTTTGTGGCGGCGTCCGTTGTCCGTGAGTCTTAGGCATATGATGCTGATTTTAACAACTGAACGAAGATTGTCTGGACGATGGAAAATCGATAAGAAGAAAACAACAACAGCTGACAGAGAGTCTCTGGCAAGCTGTCATCGTAGGCAGACGCGAGAATTGTAGTTCAGAGAATTATTCTTGTTTAAAGCTTGAGTGAGCTGCGCTGTAAATAGTAAAGCTTGTTATTCTTACTCGAGTGTTTTTATTTACCTGAGTGCAAGAGAGTGCGAGTGCGAGTGCGAGAGTGAGCGCAACAATATCAAAAGAAGATTTGACTGACAGTATCGCGTATTTTCGAGATAAATGTTTTGTATATTCTTGTCAACATTAAAGGTACATAAAGGATATGACTTTACATGCTTTTATGTGAATTTTCATTCATAATATTGTACAGCAATGTTTGAATTTTATAACAAATAATTTTATAACAAATAAACGTTTATTCTTGTTATTTATTATATTATAAGACAGATATTATTTTATATGTGTGTATTATAATTTTGTCCTCTGAAAAATAATAAAAATATTAAAAATATTGTAGAAATATTATAAAATATAGTAATACATAATATTATAAAAAAAAAGTTGGCACTGCGAGGACTCGAACACTCCTTGGATGTAGACGACAAAATACTAGCGTGCGCCTTAGCTTCCGCAGCCATCGCGCTTCACGCTTATTAATTCCAAGTTATTACATTTAATATGTAGCAGCTTTCTTAATTGCAAATTTCTCGCAAACAAAGGCCTATGCACGCAAACTCTTTTAGGATTTTTATGTACTCAATCCCCCATTCGAATGAAATATGACTCATTCAATTATCGATTTTACATGTCTTGCCATCTCCTTGTGAGTGCGGGAGAACTGCCCATTCGAGATCCATCAGGGTTTGTTTCACGGCTATAGGAAATGAAGCCAAGCGTTGTTATGGAGAAAAATTACTTTTCGGCGATTTAATACGATTGATGATAAGTGCATCAAATTACACAGGTCTGCATGATTTTGCGTTTTGAATTTCAATGGTCATTTCCTACGTAATTTTGTCCGCTGAATACGAATCGGGCCTTAGAATTTCTCATTCATGTCAGGTTTTCGAGATAATTAGGTTATAATAGCTAAAAAATGCTGTTTTTCACAATATTGAACCGATTACACAGGTCTGTATGATTTTATGTTTTGGATGTCAAAGGTCATTTCCTACGTCATTTTGTCCGCTGAATATGAATCCGGCCTTAGAATTTCTCATTCACGTTAGGTTTTCGAGATAATTATAACTTAAAAATTAAAAAAATTAAAAACTAAAATTGAAAATTGAAAATTAAAAAAAAGCAATAAAATGAAAGAAAATATAATATTTTATTGTACACAGTAAGAAAAGAATGAAAATAAGAAAATAGGATTCTTTGGAAGTTATTTTTATAGTATTGTTACGCCCAAGCGTCGTTTTCCTCTCACTCACGATCACCCGCGTAAATAGTAAGCAACACTCCCGTGAACAAATAACAAGAACTCTTTAATATAAACAAAGATTTGTACAAGGTTTGCGAACGAGAACAATTATTCAGAGAAAACTCTTTAACGTAATTCGACCGAATCGCTCAATCGCTCCATAGAAAGTTACCCCAGCTGTCAACAACAACAACAACAACCGTAACAACGGTTGCTAAGATGAGCACCGACACATTCCACGTTCGGCAAGACGTATATACAGGAGCGTAACACTGCCCCCCGTCTCTTCAAATTGTCGTCTCGACAATTCTCTTAGGCAATGTCATCTTCTTCCTTGACTCCAGAGATCTTCATAACTCTTGTCCTACCCTGAGCTGCTGCTACAGGTTACCGGACTCCATGAATTCCTGATCTCAATCAAGGATTCTGAGGATCTTGATTCTTCGCCTTCAGAACATCATCTCTATCCCCGTCCTCTAAGAGATGATCAGTCTCCAGGACCTTTTGGGCCAGTCTTCTTGTTCCGGTTTCCTTCAAAGCCTAAGAACTGCTAGCCCTCCTTGAACGCCGTCCGAGTCTCTTCTTTCGTCCTTCCAGTCTTGACGAAGTCTTCGGACAAAAAGGGAGGGAGTATAACTTCCCCGTAGTCCTTAACATCCTTAAAGGATTTCTTTTTGTCCCCGTCTCAGCATTTGCCCTCAGACCCGTGGAAAAAACCACGGGGCCCAAAAAAACCGCGAGCGAGACGGTCTTCTTCCATTGGATGACTAACAAGTATATTCCGGGAACTGGAAATTTTCAGCTTAATTTCCAACCCCATTTTCCTCTTCGAATGTCAACACTACACCAAAACTTCAGAAGTAGCCAGGACTTCTTCCTGGCAAAAAAAATAGAATTAAGAGTTTATCTTTCCAAAAATGGAGCTATTCTATCTGAATGAACAATCTTTTGTTTATGCCTAGCCGATTTGCAAATTCCAAAAACTACCTCACTAAGCTGCCTGACAATCTCATAAGGCCCCTCCCAATTATTCTGTAATTTCGGGGCCCTTCTCTTCCTTCTTTGAGGAATAAATAAACAAACTCTTATCCTATTTTGAAATTAATCCGCTTAGCTTTCTGATCATAGCGATCCTTTACTCGCAAGGATTTTAGATTCAAGTATTCTCTCGCACTGCGATGGATTGCATCCAGCCTTTCTCTGAATTTCCAAGTATAACATTCCCTTGCGTTATTATCCCTATTCTCAGGTGGATTTCCTCACAATAAATCCATGGGAAGCCGAAGTTCCCGACCAAAATACAACTCCGCAGGAATAAAACCTGTAGCCTCATGCCTTAACGACCAACAAGCTAACATGCACAAAGGAATCTATTTATTCCAGACCCTTTGATTTTCTGCCACGAATATTGACAGATAATTCAAAATTGTCTGATGCTGGTGTTCAACCTGACCATCGGACTGGGGATGTAAAACAGTTGTTCTAGTCTTCTTAATTCCCAACAAACGAACAATTTCCTAAATAACTTTCGATTTCTCTCGTGATCAGTATGCAATTCGCATGGCACGCCATGCCTAGAAACTATTTCATAAACAAAAACTTCCGTCACCGTCTTAGCCCTACTATTTTTTAATGGAAAAGTCTCGACCCATTTCGTAAAACAGTCCACTATTACCAGGAGAAAACGATTCCCTGAAGACGAATATGGAAGAGGACCCAAAATGTCCATCTGAATTCTTTCAAATGGAGCACCGACATTGTAAATTTGCAATGGAAATTTACCCTTACAAGAGGGACTCTTTCTTGCATTACAAATATTACAACTCCGACACCAATTTTCCACATCTTGCTTACACGAAGCCCGATAAAAACGTTTACGAATTTTATCCAGAGTTTTATTGATCCCAAAATGACCTCCTGTAGGCGTGTCGTGAGCAGCTCTCAAAATTTGTTCCATCCGACTTCGAGGAACTATAATCTGATCAATAACGAATTTAATATTTGGAGATTCCCACCTCTTATAAAGAAGAACCCCATTCTGTACCAAAAGAGCATCCCAATAGGAAAAATAAACCCTGGCCGAAGATTCAAGACTGGCCAAGTCCTCACGAAGTGGAATTTCTTCTTTTTCTTTAGCACGCAAAAATACAGAGACCACTGAATCTTCAAATTGTTCCTTACTCCACTCCTTCCTGACTGAGAACATCTTCCTGCAAAACTATTCAAGCTATTAAGCTTTCCTCACTGGATTCCTTTATAGCTTCCACCTTATCACAATAATTGCAGCCATCTCGAGAACATGGCCGCCTAGATAACCCATCTACGTTTTGATGCGATATTCCTTTTTGATACACTATCCGGAAATCATATTGCTGCAATCTCTCTAACTATCGAGCTAGTTGTTCTTCCAATTCCCTAAAAGAAGTCAACCAATGTAAAGAATTATGATCAGTCCTAACCAAAAAATTCCTATCGTATAAATAATGATGGAAAGATTTTATAGAATTAACTATTGCTAATAACTCCCGACGGGTCACACAATAAATTCGTTCCGATTTATTTAAAACCTGACTAAAATATGCAATAACCCTTTTAACCCCATCTTGATTTTGTGACAAAACTGCCCCTATCCCGTGATTAGAAGCATCTGTATCCAAAATAAACTCTCCCGTTTCAGAAGGGAAACTGAGCACCGGAGAAGAAATTAGAACCTGCTTAAGACCATCAAAAACTTCCTGACTTGACTTTGTCCAAATAAATTTTTCCTGACTTTCAGTCAATTTATAAAGAGGCTTCGCTAATGTTGAAAATTCCTTAATAAATTTCCGATAAGAACAGAATCCCAAAAAACTCCGAACTTGCTTCTTGCTCTGGGGAATCGGCCAGTCTTTTACCGCAGAAATCTTTTCAGGATCTATAGTCAACTCTTCCTCAGAAATAATGTGACCCAAATACCTAACTTTTTACTAAAGAAAGAACACTTTTTAGGATTAATTTTCAAATTAGCCTTACTTAAACAAATAAATACCTCTCGTAAGTTTTTCAACATTTCTTCAAAAGTTTTGCCAAAAGTAATAACATCGTCTAGATAAACCGAACAAATTTTATGAAGCACCTCCCGAAGAACCTTTCCCATTAATCTTTCAAACGTAGCTGGTGCATTACAAAGACCGAATGGCATCATTGTAAACTACCACAAACCATTTCCAATCGAAAATGCAGTCTTTTCCCTATCTGAAAGACGAATCCCAACTTGCCAATAACCACTCTTAAGGTCTAGGGTACTGAACTAAGAATTATCCGAAAGCTGATCAAGGATATCATCCATCCTTGGTAAACAGTCTTTAATAATAACCGCATTCAATCTTTTATAATCCACACAAAACCTAAGCGAACCATCCTTCTTCTTAACCATGACTGCAGGAGAAACCCAAGAACTTTGCGATTCTTCAATAATACCCTGATGTTTCATATCCTCAATAATTGATTCTACCTCCTGACGCATATGAATTGGAATTCGCCTAGGAGTCTGCTTAATTGGCCTAGCTCCAGAAACATTGATAGAATGCTCCAAAATTTTACAATTCCCAGCAGAAACGTCTTCTGCAAAAATGTCTTGAAAATCGCCTAAGAAAGAGGCAAAGATCTCCTTCTGCGGAACATCCAATCCCTCCGAACTATTTTCAAAAAGCTCCTGCAGAAAAACCGGAACCTTACTTTCCGAAATTACACGAGGACAAATAAACATCTCCCTTTCCGGCCGAATCTCGCTAGTAAATTCTTTTTCAAAAATTTCTTCTAATTGAATCTTCTTTAAAAAGTCGACACCTAAAATACAATTGTCAGAAATGTCAGCTACAAAAAAGGGAATTCTACTTTATGCCTACCTACATCTACTCTTGTAAGCACTTTATAATGCACTATTACCTCTTCCCCAGTCGGATATCGTAGAAAATAATTACTAACTGGAAAACGCTGTCTATAAGTTTTTACCAATTTTCTACTAAGTAAAGAAATATCGGAACCTGTATCAATTCTAAAATTACACACCTCTCCATCCACTAAACCCTTATAACAAAAAGAACTTTCATTCCCAACAACTCTACCATTCCTAAAAGAAAAATTATATTTATTTTTATTCAGTCTTTTGACGGGGGTACAGTTACTAATAGTCGAGCTCCCCCCACTCAGCTCGACCCAACCAAGTTTCCCTTCTCCTTATGACCTAATGAAGGACACTCTGACCGAAAATGCCCACTTGCGCCACATTGCCAGCACTCTCTCCCACTAAGTCGCTTACCACGATTATCCCGCAAGTTCCCTTGCTGTTCCCCAAAGATTCCTTCGAAACCCTTTATCTGCTTATTCTTTTCTCTATCGAAATTTTTATTTTCCCTTGAAAAATTATTGACGTCCTTAAAGTTATTCCGGTACCTTCTTTCGAAACTATTTCTCTGGATAGTTTTAATTGCTATACTTCTCTCAACGGCTGATCTTAATGAATTTACTCCTTCTAACTGTAACGTTTGTTTAACAAAACCGTCCGACAAGGCAGAAATGAATTGCGCGCATGCTATTTTATCTCGCACCGCGAAATCACACTCCGTATATGCTAAACGTGCTAACCGTTCAATCTCATTTCCCAGAGACGCGTAATCCTCATTGAATTTTTGTTTTCGATTAACGAATTAAATAATATGACTGAGCCGAGAGCCCCTCTCCAAAAAGTAATTCTAATTTCGCCTTAATCTCCGAAAACGAAATCGCTCCGATTTCCATGTTCAAGAATTAAGCGTGCCTTTCCTCGAAGACACGAAACAAAAGCCACGGTCTTGGCCGAATCGCTCTAACCATTTGAATGCGCAATTAAATTAAACTGCGCCATAAATTCATGAAGAGGAACGCTTCTGTCATAAATATCCGTTTTTAATTTAAACCCGAGATCCAATTGCGTATCCCCTACCGGATGACTAACTACATTCGGAGAAATATTATTAGAAGAACTTAACTGGATCAAACGCTCCTCTAAACGCTTCAGCGTTTCGTCCCGCTGAAGAAGCTGAGACTGAAATTCGGCCTCTCGTGCCTGCTGCAGCTGCCTTTCCTCGCGTAACGAGCTCAGCTTCTCACGTATGGCCCGCAACATTTCCACTTCACTTGGCTGCTCCGGCGTCATTACACGAGGCCTCTTTCTTAATTGTATTCCTGACACAGTCGCCGTTGACGCGTCACCGGAATTCATCCCGGACGAGCCCCCAAAATGTTACGCCCAAGCGTCGTTTTCCTCTCACTCACGATCACCCGCGTAAATAGTAAGCAACACTCCCGTGAACAAATAACAAGAACTCTTTAATATAAACAAAACTTTGTACAAAGTTTGCGAACGAGAACAATTATTCAGAGAAAACTCTTTAACGTAATTCGATCGAATCGCTCAATCGCTCCATAGAAAGTTACCCCAGCTGTCAACAACAACAACAATCGTAACAACGGTTGTTAAGATGAGCGTCGACACATTCCACGTTCGGCAAGACGTATATACGGGAGCGTAATAATATTATATACCAATTAAAAACATTATTGTTAACATGGTGAAAATTTCTTCGGAAATTATGACAATAGGCTCTTGATTATTCTGAACAACTTGCGTAATTAATGCTATTTCATTGATAAAAGTAGGAACTTCACAGAACTTACGTGAAATTAATGCAGTATTACGTTTGTAACACTATGTTGCAATAATAACTTCATATATCCTGTTTCTCCTTATTATAACATATCACTTAAAGTGTGTAGAGTATTTACATATTTCATTTGTTCACTTTAATACATACATTTTTTTTAATGAAATGGTTTCGCGAAAGTGTAAAAACGATCCTGATAAATTTTGCTACATCTGTGGTGAATACGTTCCATAAAAGCAAAAAGTTCCTATAACTCAAAATATCAAAACATGTTATTTTGAATATTTTAATATTGAAATAAAAAATCTTGATAAACCATGGGTTCCTCATACAATTTGTACAACTTACTATCAAGGATCGAGATATTGGTTGAAAGGAAAAAGAAGTGACATGCGATTTGGTATTCCAATGATTTGGCGTGAACCAACTGATTATATAACTAGCTGTTACTTTTGCTCATACCAAATCACGAGCTATAATGCTCGCAATAAGAAAAATATCTCTTATACAACACTTTCATGCACTACAAGACTTGTTTTTCATAGATCTGATATTCCTATTCCTTCTCTACCAATGAACCCTTCTTTACCATCTTTAGACAACGACAATCTTGTTGATGAGAACAATGTAGATTTTGAAATTTATGAAATCGATCCGGTTGATGATAATAGTCCAAAGCCTGTCAATCAGTCTGCTTTAAATGATCTTGTAAGAGATTTAGGTCTATCTAAAGAAAATGCAGAGTTACTGGGATTCAGATTGAAAGAAAGGTATTTGTTAGAATCAGAAACAACGTTTTCTTGGTACAGACACCGTGAAAAAGAATTTATTCCTTTTTTTTCTATGATAGATTCATTAGTTTTCTGTAATAATGTATCTGACTTGATGCATTTTTTGGGATTAAAGTCTTATAATGTTAATGAATGGAGACTTTTCATTGATTCCTTAAGACGAAGCCTAAAAACTGTTCTCCTTCACAATGGGGGAATATATGCATCAGTACCTATTGGACATTCAGTTCATTTAAAAGAAACATATGAAAACTTAAAAACACTGTTGGGATATATTAACTATGAACAACACAATTGGTTAATTTGCGGTGATTTGAAAATTTTATGTATGCTTCTAGGACAACAGCAAGGTTTCACCAAATTCCCATGTTTTCTTTGCGAATGGGATAGTATAGCCAGAGAACTTCATTGGACAGAAGAAAAATGGAAAGTAAAAAGAAGCTTGGAACCTGGCGTGAAAAATGTAATAAATGAAACGTTAGTTGATCCTAATAAAATTTTGTTACCTCCGTTGCACATAAAATTGGATCTAATGAAGCAATTCGTGAAGGCTCTGCATAAGGAAGGAAATTGTTTTAAATACCTCTGTACAAAGTTTCCTCATCTTAGTGATGCAAAGATTAAGGAAGGCATTTTTATTGGGTCTCAAATTAGATTACTTATTAAAGACGAGAAATTTGAAAAAACAATGACTTGTTTAGAAAGAGAAGCTTGAGTTTCATTGAAGAAAGTGATTCTGGGTTTCTTGGGAAACAAAAAAGATTCTAACTATGAAGAATTGGTGAATAACTTGCTTGAAAAGTTTATGAAATTAAGATACACTATGAATCTAAAGATACATTTTTTGAAAAGCCATCTTGACTACTTCCCCAAACGTAGCTTAAGAAGCGTAAGCGAGAAACAAGGGGAAACATTTCATTAGGATATTAAATAAAGAGATGGAAAAAAGATATCAGGGTCGATGGGATATTCATATGTTAGCAGATTACTATTGAAGTATTAAGCGAGACATTTCTGACATGGTTCATAGTAAAAAGTCCAAGAAACGCTCTTTTGACTCTATTTCTGGATAAATAAAATCTTTTTTTATTAACATTTTCGCTTTTGCCTTCAGTAATTGGATCATCTGGTTTTGCCTTCAGTGGCTGGGCAGCCTTTTAATCTTGCCTTCAGTGGCTGGATCATCTAGCCTTGCCTTTAGTAGCTGAACAGGCTTTTAATCTTGCCTTCAGTGGCTGGATCATCTAGCCATGCTTTCAATAGCTGGGCAGCCTTTTAATCTTGCCTTCAGTGGCTGGATCATCTAGCCTTGTCTTCAGTGGCTGGATAGCCTAGTGAAAAACGGTATTTTTTGGCTATTTAAATCTAATTATTTTGAAAACCTGACGTGATAGAAAAATTCTAAGGCCAGATTCGTATTCAGCGGACAAAATTACGTAGGAAATGATCTTTGAAATCCAAAACGCATAAAGTTTTTGAAATTTTGCAGGTCTGTGTTATCATTCAAACGCTTCAATTGTTGTCGATAATGTTCAGCAGTTACTATTTCGTTCGGTTTCAACAGCTCATAATATACGACACCCTCCATATCCCACCAAATAAAGAGCATTGCTTTGTAACCGTGGATGTTTCGTTTTAATGTCGACGTTGATGTTTGGCCAGAATCGACTCATGGTTTCTTGTGTTTCGGATTGTCGAAATAGATCCATTTTTCATCGCCGGTCACGATACACCACGAAAAACTCTTCTTTTTATGCCTTTTTATGCCTAACAAAAAAATCGAGATATTTAAACGATTAACAATGGCATTTTTGGTCAATTCATGTAGCAGCCATTTTCCTTCTCAGCGAACACAATGTAACATGTAATATACTTGTTAATTATAATTTCCTACTCAACAATGTAATTGTTACTCAGACAGCACCGAACATCCAATGGATGTACGTTTCACGTCCAATTTATGTTCGTATGTCCGATTTACGTCCATGGACATAAATTGGATGTAACAAGAATGTCCTTATTGGACAGCGGACCTGTAGGACGTCCGATGTACGTCCATCAGACGTCCTATGTCCGAAGTTGTGACAAACGTACCTATGGACGTCTTTTGTAAAAAAATTGACATATAACGGACGTCCAATGGACATCCGTGTGCTGTCTGGGTATATAACACATGCGTTATATACCAGTTATATTGTTCAGTAGGAAATTACAATTAACAAGTATGTTACATATAATATTGTGTTTGTTGAGTTCTTTCTGGATCTTTTCCATAGCTTGTAAACATCGTGGAATAGTTGATTTATCGACTTCGAGCTGTTGATTTAATAAGTCGTTGACTCAATTCTTTGAGTGTTTGAGCAGGTTTCCAATACAGCTTGCAGTTGTTCATCTTTAAACTTTTTCGATTGACCTGGCCATTGTTTGTTGTAAACGTCACAATCACCATTTTTGAATCGTTGGAATCAATCTCTACATACTTATTTCCTTGATGGAGCAGATTCACCATAAATTTTCGCAAGCTATCAATGAGCTTCAGCTGAACTTTTTTCAAATCGAAGTAGTATAGAAGTACACATTGGAAAAACAATTTATCAGGTCCCATTTTAATTCGGTTATAGAAAATTGTGTAAATAAAGAATGACGTCTGATGACTAAATTTTAGTGGAAAATGTTCACACTTTAAAATGACATGAGAGACATCTGTCACTGCCCACAGCATATGCAACTACATAGAGGGCAGAACCATGTGAACAGCGGCTTTCAATGGCTGCGTTCAGAAAACACAACGGTTACACAACGGTTGAGTAATTCGTCGTTATTGGTCTGAATGTAAGGATCTAACAGTAAGGACTAATAATTACTAAGCACTCATTGAGCGCTTTGTTTTCTGAACGCAACCATTGTAACCTTCTAATATAGGGTGTCCGGTAATTAGCTGCCAACCCGTGAAGTGTGAAGGTAGATTGGGTTAAAGCGCTTATACGTATACACACATCCATTCTTATGTCAGAATATACAAAGCGTCTCATAAATAATGTTGCAGAACTCGTGGAGACAGAGCGGGTTAAGACAAACATAAAAGTCCTATACCGTTTTGCGAGATTCGCAATAATTATTGAGTTATTGATTACAGAAATCTGACGAATGAACGCGCGCCGAGATGGATAATCGGAGGAGCGTCATAGCTTCTGTTGGCGGCGTGCGATGAGACGTAAACGGCTAAATAAAATACGAATAGCGGCGCGTTGTCTTTCCCCTCGCCGCGCAACGGCAACAGTTTCTAAATCCACTGGGTCGCGTTATGACCCAAGCTGCTGCAACGCTTCTCTAATCATCTATGTCGACGTGTATCCATTCCTCAGATTTCTGTCATTAATAACTTGATAACTATTGCGATTCTTGCAAAATTATACTCTACTTTTCCTTTCAGCTTAACCCAATCTTTCCTTCCAACCTTCACACTTCGGGTGGGCAGATAATTACCGGACACCCTGTATAATAGCGCAAACAAGAGGTGTCTTTCATGTATTGCATATTTTGAAGTTCAAATTCGAGAACACAATTTCATAAAATTGTAAAGATTTAATTTAATAGATATTTTGGTAGAAGTTTAATGCGTTTTTTAAGCTGTTACTGGGCAGTTATGTTAACTTTCATCTAGTAACTGAAAAATAAAATTATTTGCTACCCCGATTATATATTTAGTTAATTAAAGATTATTACCGAAAAAAGCGAATAACGCTGTTCGATTTTTTACAGATGGTAGACCTTCATCACCTTGCATAAACAAGTCACTGAGTTTTCGAGGAGATGGTCTATTTTGACCAGCCATAGCATAGACACTGTCGGAGTATGCTGCCGGAACTTTCCGAATTAGTCTGCTATCTACTTATGTAAGAAGATACAAAACATATATTAGTATTTCCACAAATAATCACTTACACTGCTTTTATGCTTTTAAGTACACTAATTCATAGCTATCTTATCAAATTTCCTACGATATTTTTTGTCATTTTGTAATTTATTGATAGTAATGAAATTTTTTTATGACAATATAATTATATAAATAACTAATTTTTAATAGTTATATGTTAAACTAAAATTTTCACAAATTTTTCGTTCATGTATCAAGTTAGAAAAACTAAGCAAAGAAGAATTAATTTTTACTTTAGCTTAATTGCGCAAAGGAGGTAATAGAAAATTATCGTTATAAATAGTCACATTTTTATGTACTTATCGTAATGATACTACAATACTATTGAATCAGAATAAACAAAGTTCATAGTTAAACAAATTTAACAACTTTTAGTAAAATGCTCGTCTGCTACATAATTTTTAAAAAATTCAAATAAATAATATATGCACTAAAATTATTGTATTTCTATATTATTAAATAGCATCAAATACTTGCCAACAGATCCCCAATCAGGATGAGCCAAGTTGTTATAAAATCCATCATATCTCTGTTTAATGTTCATATAATTATGGCCCGCTCCTGAAACAAGTTCTTTTATACTGATAAGTTAAGATTTGCTATTTTCGTCGAAACGCGGATACCATAATGTCCAATAAATAATTGATTAGATGATACACAGCAAACACAGGATATAACTATACAGGGTGTCCCATTTTAAGTGTCTACCCCAAATATCTCTCTTATTTTTTATTTTAAAGAAAAATGGTTCAGACACGTTTTGTATGGTTTCGAGGGAGCCATAATATTGTATCATTGATTTGACCTTGAAGAGTCATTTGAAGGTCACGTGAAGGTTACCTCAATTTTTTTAGATGGCACCCGCTATTTTTTATTATATATTCTTGTAGCTGACCTCGAGAGCTTCCCAAAACACTATAATGAAATGTTTTTTGGTGAAGCACTTTTCGAGTTATAAAGCTCCAAATTTACAAAATTTTAATAAAAATACAAAATATTTCGTAAAACATTCACTTTCCGATAGTCTTATCTTACATGATCCAACCAGTCAAGGCAAGATCCGAGCATTATCCAACCAGTTAAGGCAAGGTCCGAGCATGATCCAGCCAGTCAAGGCAAGATCCGAGCATAATCCAGCCAGTCCAAGCAAGATCCGAGCATGATCCAGCTAGTCAAGGCAAGATCCGAACATGATCCAACCAGTCAAGGCAAAATCTTCTTTTGTGTACAATTACTTAAAGTGTTCAAAAACTTGGCCATTTACTTGTATGCATAGCTCCAGTCTATGCTGAAAGTCGTCCCTAACTTTCTCAAGAACACCTACATTAATATTTCTGCAAGCCTGTCTGATCCGGTTTTTCATAATTTCAACGGTTGTAGGCTTTTGCGAATAAACTATATCTCTAATGTAGCCCCAGAAATAAAAATCTAGGGGTGTCAAGTCGAGTGATCTTGGGGGCCATTCTTGAACTCGGCTGCCCATACCAATCCACCTATTCGGAAATCTATTGTTTAAATGTTGTGTAACAGCTCGAGATCTATGAGCCGGTGCTCCATCTTGTTGGAACCACATTCGTCTGAGTAAATCATTGTCGACATGTCTCAAGAGGTTGGGTAGGTCTTCTTGAAGAAATCTTAGATAGATTGCCGCATTGAGATTTTCTTCAAAAAAATTTGGACCAACAATAACATCTCCCAGGATGCCTGCCCAAACGTTAATGGACCACTGCCGTTGGAACTCTTGGCTTCTCTGCCAATGTGGATTAGCATCTGAATAATAATGGCAGTTATGTCTATTAACGCCTCCTCTATTACAAAACGTGGCTTCATCAGAAAAAATCAGCAATGAACCGGGGATTTTGTTGGATTTGATCTCGAGCCCAGTTACAAAAACGTACACGGCGTTGGTAGTCCCTCTCTTCCAATTGCTGAGTTAGATGAATGTGATATGGGTGAAACTTGTTGAGCTTGAGCACACGATTGGCTGTTCATTTAGATATATCATATTGCCTTTCAATTTGTCTCGTAGAGATTTGAGGATTCAAAGCAACGGCACCTATAACAGTCAATGATGTGACTTCATCAGGGCCCGATTTTTGCCGGTTTCTTCTAAGAAAACCCTGTTCAGCTCTGTCGCAGAGTCTTTTTATTACTTTCCTATCAGGATGGCGTCTGTCTGAACTTCTTCAAATCTTTCAGCATAATGCCTTTATGCTGCCGACTAATTATTCCTGGCCTCACCCAAAATGCGAATCATGTCCACAATTTCATTTGGTAGATAAGCAGCCATAATTATAAAGAAAAAAGGGCCACAAGACCAAAAATTCTTGTCTTACAAAAAAAAGTCAATGGATAATAATATGCGTCTGTCTGAGACTTCGCCAAAATACCGACAGTTGCCCAAGTAAGAAATTTGAAACAAGCCTCTTGATATTTGTTTCATTAAAAGAATTGATAATTGCACTTTCACAATTGTTACAGTTCATTGATTAACAGGCAATACAGAATCTCGTCTTGATTGGTTGGATCATGCTCGGATCTTGCCTTGACTGGTTGGATCATGCTCGGATCTTGCCTTGACTGGTTGGATCATGTAAGACAAGACTATCGGAAAGTGAATGTTTTACGAAATATTTTGTATTTTTATCAAAATTTTGTAAATTTGGAGCTTTGTAACTCGGAAAGTACTTCACCAAAAAATATTTAATTAGAGTGTTTTGGGAAGCTCTCGACGTCGGCTACAAGAATATGTAATAAAAAATAGGGGGTGCCATCTAAAAAAATTGAGGTAACCTTCACGTGATCTTCAAATGACTCTTCAAGATCAAATCAATGGTACCATCTTATGGCCCCCTCGAAACCATACAAAACGTGTCTGAACTATTTTTCTTTAAAATAAAAAATAAGAGAGATATTTGGGGTGGACACTTAAAATGGGACACCCTGTATAACATACATTAACTATATAACATAGAAGTAACATTTAATATAAATGCTGTTATAAGTTACTAATATTAAGGTTAGTTAATTTTTGTTTATAATATCAATATAACTGTGTTTTAAAACTATTATATTACTTTATTATGTAATGGTTACAGCGATATAACGGCAATATTATTTAAATATAACACGTTATATATAAGTTTATAACAAGTGTACATATGTTATAAAATGTGTAGTATTCATGTTACATTTATGTCACATAACAGTTATATTTACATTACATAATTTTCTTTAATCATAAATGCATGGTTGTAAGGAAGACATAAGATAGTGGCAATAATTTGATTTAAATAATTGCTTGAAGATAACGTAAAAGTCACCTTCAATTTCTTATATGGGACTTATTTTTTATTGCATACTCTTATAGCTTACGTCGAAAGCTTTTCAAAACATTATAATAAAATATTTTTTTATTAACAATTTTCTGAAATATTTTAAATCTTGTCACGACATTTTTAACGTGAGTCCCCTTACTTCTCACGATTCGGGATGTTTGATTAAACGTTAAGATTGTTGCGTGGATTGGATGACGTGAACCTGTCGCATGATCCCCGCAATCTTTTAATCTGACTTCACCCGGCTTTTATTTATTGGATTATAAAAAATGTGATCTATGAGCATGCGCCTACAACTAGAGAAGACATGATGGAAGAATACGAATAACTTGCAGATGTGTATACAGGGTGTCTCAGAACTTTGGGACACGGACTCCGTAGGGATATAGAGCTAAGTGAGAGGAACAAAAAAGTCCTCTGCCATAATGTGAAAATCGTAACAGTTTTTTTAATTATAACAGCGCAAAGTTAGGCGTTTTCTACGCCCAGCGCGGCCTATAGACGTTCCGCGGCAAGCTATGTGCGTAGGGGCTGAACGATAACGCAGCTCGCGCTGACCGTCGCGCGGCGTCAAAGCGCTAACAAGGAGATGACGCAACCTGTTTCATCGATTTCAACACGAGTAATAGCACACTCGATAGATATGATGCCATGTATAAACGCCCTAACATAATATGCGTGAATGCGTCTTTGTTTACGAGTAATTTGCAGTTAAAGTTTGGCTAGCGGAGCCGTGACACACATAGGGCGCAAGTTACAACACTCTTTCACGAAGCCGGCGTGGCTGAGCAGACAGAGGCTCACGCGCCGCGAACACTTGCGCCGACGACGGCGTTCGAGTCCCGCCGACGACTGGTTCGGTTTTTTTTTCGTATGTAAAGACATGTAACAAATATTTTTATATTGTTCTTATGTATAATTCCTTCTTTTGTTTCTACGCTATTAATCAAGGCTAATTAGGAGAGACAGGTCTTTCAAATATGAACACAACTTTTTTGTTAATTAAAATAAAATGTTTTTTTCGTGTAAATCTATTTCGCATAAATATTTCGTATGGTATGGGAAAGAAATGGCCAGACAGTGATTTTTTTGTGTGAGAGAAACCCGAGAGTCGTTAGAACCGTTACAAGTGGAAAGGAACCCTCTTCCCTTTCCCCTTCTCGTAAAGGGATTCTCATGTTTTGTGACGTGCTCGCTTCATTCTCTAGGCAATCTTCGTAACGTGAACAGTGAAAAACTCGTGTTAAAAATGGAAACCACGTTTGTAGATGAAGCAACGATCAGCTATGTGCAAAATCTAGCAAAATGTGATATTATGAAAGAAGAGTTGATGGACGCAATAGAATATCTTCGAGGTAAATATATTGAATGTGTGAGCAATGGAAACATATACTTGTACATAGTTATTGGCCTTATATACAATATCAATTATATTGAATTCATATTTGCAGATGTCCTGATACAATTTAATTTAATTAATAATGAAGCGCCAAGAAAATTATCAAAAAATTTCAAATTAATTGGCGAAAAATTGTTTGAAAAATTAATTAAACTGTTGGGAAAACATAAAATATCAGATGAGGTGGAATATTATATAGCAGAAGGAGAAGACGTGATTGAAGAAGATGTTCACGCGATGGAAGATGTTCAATCGTCTTCTTCGGACGAGCCTCATACGAATCAAAGAACGGAAGAGTCTTCTCCGGACAAGCCTCATACGAGTCAAAGAACGGAAGACTATGAACCTCCGCAAAAAGTTGCAGCGATGGATCTAGTGCCATATGACGTAAAATTTAAAATAGTTATGACCGCAAACGAACATCCGAATTGGAGCTTCCGTACGTTACAAAGCAAGTTTAAACAGCATTTGTATTATCACAGTGAAGTTGCACACTTCCGCAAATACATTTTATCTGGTGGAAATTATTGAGATAAGCTGCAATTAATAAAACGGAATGTGTATGATCGGTTTACGGAAGCAAGAGAGCAAAGGCAACTTGTTACACGACGTCTCCTTCAACAGTGGACGATGGCTGCAGCCGTTCAATATAACAAACAAGGAGAAGAAAGCGAAGAACATGACAAAGCTTTCCGCTTTGTAGCATCGAACACATGGTTAACGTCATTTGTACGTGAATACAAAATTTCTAACCGTCGAGTTGTTCGGTATTTGTCAAAAAGAGAAATAATATCACCGCAAGCTGTGATGGAATCCGCTGTACACTTTCAAGAATTAATTAGAAGTATATCACTGGATTACGACCTGGATTTCATAATAAATTCTGACCAAACGGGCTGCGAATATCGCGTAAATGTTACACGCACGTACACGCATACTGGAAAAATTGGTACAATTATATATCGGCGATCTAAACAAAGTGACTCACTCTTATACTGCACAATATTCTGTCACACAATCGAGCAAGCTATTAAATAAAGTGTTCGTTTGCTTACAAGAGACTTCCGACACATTTGGAGTCCGGGTACAGAAAGAGGTAGATGCGTTATTGCTATTATGTAAAAATGTTGTTCCAGTCTGCTCCAAATCAGGGAAATTAACAACGTCTCTCTACCAGCAATATTTGAAACTGGTTCTCAAGCCGTACGTTGGTAATCATCAGTTTTTATTTCTTGTTGATTCTTGGGGAGGACAAAAGAATATCCATATGTATAACGAAATATTTCGCGATAATAACAATAGGCCAACGTGTAACCTACAAATAATACCACCAAAATGTACGCCAATTTGTCAACCGTGCGATGTTTTTTTCTATAGACAGGTCAAAATCATTATAAAGCGTATACAGAACTGTCCTTCTTTATATACCGGCAACGAAAGTATAAATTTGAACACTCGTGCTGATGCGATTCGTATACAATTGCTCACACACTATCTGTTATCAGCACCAGTTTTCAATTTTATCCTCCAATATGCGTGGTATGCGTCCAGTCTTGTTGACAGTCGCGAGATATTTTACAATGTCAATCAAATATGTTTTCCCTCAACTATACATAGTCAAAAGTTTATTTGTGCAAAAAATTATGCGTTCATTACGTGCAGTTGGTGCAAAAAACTATTATGTTTTACATGCTTTTATACGGCATTCCATCCGCAGAGTTGCGACAGCATGACCACATTTTATAATACGTAACTTTCATTTATGTGCCTTATATTTGTCTTGTGTGTGTGTCTGTATGTGTTTTGATACGGACAAAAACATTTTATTGTAATTAATAAAAAGTTGTGTTCATATTTGAAAGACCTGACTCTCCTAATTAGCCTTGATTAATAGTGTAGAAACAAAAAAAGGAATTATACATAAAAACAATATAAAAATATTTATTACATGTCTTTACATACGAAAAAAAAAACGAACCAGTCGTCGGCGGGACTCGATCGCCGTCGTCGGCGCAAAAGTGTTCGCGGCGCGGGAGTCTCTGTCTGCTCATCCACGCCGCTTCATGAAAGAGTGTCGTAACTTGCGCCCTATGTGTGGCATAGCTCCGCGAGCCAAACTTTAACTACAAATTACTCGTAAACAAAGACGCATTCACGCATATTATGTTAGGGCTTTTATACACGGCATCATAGCTATCGAGTGTGTTATGACTCTTGAAATCGATGAAACAGGTTGTGTCATCTCTTTGTAAGATACCATCGCGACAGTCAGCGCGAGACGCGTTATCGCTCAGTCGCTACGCACACAGCTTGCCGCGGAGCGTCTATAGGCAGCGCTGGGCGTGGAAAACGCCTAACTTTGCGCTGTTATAATTAAAAAACTATTACGATTTTCACATTATGGCACAGGACTTTTTTGTTCCTCTCACTTAGCTCTATATCCCTACGAAGTCCGTGTCTCAAAGTTCTGAGACACCCTGTATACAGGGTGGGTGATTATAAGTTGCCAACCCGAAGTAGATTGGATTAAGACAAACATAAAAGTTCCATACCGTTTTGCGAGATTCGCAATAATTATCGAGTTATTAATGACAGAAATCTGAGGAGTGGTAGCGCGCCAGCATAGATGATTGGAGAAGCGACTTTTTTGCGCTCCTAATATAATATTAATTTAATGTTATAATAATATAAGTTTAAAATTATATAACTAATACTTCAAAGAATTCTATTTTTAACTTTTCCTATTAAGAGTTTAAATTAATTATTTTTGCTGGAAATCTTAAAAAAGGAAATACCTAGTTTTAATTATTAGGAGCGCAAAAAAGTTCTGAGCCTTTTTTTGCAAAATTCAAAATTTATTTAAAAACAAACAAAACTATATTAATCAACGAAATATTTCCCGTTTACATCGATGACCTTTTGCCATCTTTCGGGCAGCTTGCGAATTCCCTGATGGTAGAAGCTCACCGGCTTCGAGGCGATAAAGTCATCAATGCATTTTCGTATCTCTTCAAGTGTCACAAAATGTATATCAGTCAAGAAATGCTGCAGAGACCGGAATAGGTAGTAATCGGAAGGCGCCATGTCTGGGCTATACGCCGCGTGCGGGAGAAGTTCCCAGCCTAACGCAAAGATATGGTCCTGAGTCACTTTCGCAACATGTGGTCGGGCATTGTCATGAAGCAGTATCACTTTACGACGTCCTTTGCCAGTAAATGGCCTCTTTTCTTCAAACGCATCGCTCAAATTGCTCAATTGTTGCTGATAGCGATCTGCCGTTACTGTTTCACCCGGCTGTAACAACTCGTAATACAATACACCTTTCCAATCCCACCATATGCAAAGCAAAACCTTCTTGGCGTGGATATTGATCTTTGGCGTCGATGTCGAAGGTTGACCAGGGTCAACCCATGATTTTTTACGCTTCGGATTATCATAAAGTATCCACTTTTCATCAACTGTAATGATTTGGTGCAGAAAATCCTTTTTCCGGAACCTTGAAAGCAAAGTGAGTGCCGTGTCACGCCGTCGATTTTTGTTGTCTTCGGACAGTGCATGCGGAACCCATCTGCCTTCCTTTTGAACTTTTCCCATTGCATGTAAACGTGTGGAAATGGCTTGTCGCGTAACGCCAAGTTGCTCTGCAAGCTCCTTTTCAGTTTGTGCAGAGTTTATATCCAACAATGTTTGCAGTTCGTCCGTTTCAATCTTTTGAGGGCGTCCAGCACGCGGTTCATCTTCAAGACTGAAATCTCCCTGGCGAAATTTTTGATATCACCTTTTACACGTAGCATAACTTACAGCGCTCTCTCCATATGCAACACAGATCATTTCAGTGGCTTCAGCAACATTTTTCTTCAGATGAAACGCGAAGTGGATGGAAAATCGAATATGCTCTTTTGTTATTGCCATCGTGAACACTGCTCATTTTAAGGTTATGTGCATCAAACGCCAAATCGCGCGATGTTACGAAAGACCAAATGTCACTGCTTTAAAACCGCAAGAGGGCGGGAAAATTAATGCAATTTAAATTGTGGTTTCAGTAGTATGAAATCTAGGGCTCAGAACTTTTTTGCGCTCCTAATAGTAAGTAAACTGATTTTCGTAGATTTTTGTAGATTCTTGTAGATACTCAATAAATATACATGTCTAAAAAATATCTTAAAGACTTTTTTTAGAAAAGATATCTTTAAGAAGTTTTTAAAACACACATGTTTACTGGGTAACTTCTTATAATATGGTATTATTTATTTTGAGGGGAAATTGTTGAATTGGAGAATATAAGTTATAGTAGCAGTCCAACAAAATCGAGTGCGTTTGTTTCTCAAGATAATAATGTCAATCTGCAGGAGAAGGAACAAACATTCGTATCTTCTAACCCGAAAATTGAGGAGCCTGGACCATGTATACCGAAAAAAAGAAGAACATTACGTGCGCTTAATAATTTAATAACCGAGAAACTTGTTGCAATTTTAGACAAATGTCGAGTTAGTGATCGAGATGTTGTGCATATTTTATTTGTAACAGCTGAAGCTTTAGGTCACGATGTAAAATCGTTAACTATTAATAGATCGTCGATTCTTCGGATTCGAAAAATTTTGCGCGAAAAAAGAGCAAAAAGCTTTAGAGATCGGTATAAAAAAATCGAATTGCAAGCTGTTGTTTTCCACTGGGATGGTAAACTGTTACTTGATATTAAAAGTAAAAATATGGCTGAGAGATTCCTTATAATAGTTACAGACGGCGATACTGAGCAAATACTTAAAATACCGACGTTATCATCCGCAACAGGAAAGAATCAAGCAATCGCGGTTTATGATGCATTAGTTGATTGAGGCCTTATTGATGCAGTAAAGGCTTTATGTTGCGACACAACAGCATCAAACTTAGGATGTGTAGTGTCTTCGGAAGGTCCGAGTAACTAACTAACGTGGAATGGATACTGCTGTTTATTTGTAATTCGTTTCGGAATACAGTTTACTAACGCTAACGTCCGACTCTGAACATAGAGGCCATCCCGTCTCTTCTCTTTCGTCCCCCGTCTCTCGCTTCTTGTTTTCTCCGCTCTCAACGCCATCTACCATCGGTTGTGCCCAATCACAATCGGTATGTGACATCTTCTTTCCCTCCAATTTATGCGTGCTATAATCTCCATATCGTTGGGGTACGGTTTTGACTCGAGTGGATCTCCGAAGTTCTCGTTCTGGTTCTCTTGCTTCATTTAGTCGTTGCTCTTCTGTCTGCTCTGCGTCTGCTACTTCTGCTTGTTCTGTCACTTTTGGAAACTCGTCCCAGTTTATTTTTCCGCTGTTTCGCCCGCACGAGGTCGTAATTGATCACAATGTCTTATCCACGTTTTTCCGTTTTCTATGCTCACTTCATATGTTACTTGTCCCGTTGGTTTTACTATCCATGCCGCACTCCACTTATCTGATATAAGGTAGCTTCTAGCCGGATCTCTTGCTTTGAATCGTCTAATCTTTTCTGTATCTGACTTTGTCATTTCTTTCACGTTATCAGGATGTAGCCCATCTAATACTGTCCGTAAGCGTCGTCTCATGAGAAGCTCTGCTGAGGAGACTCCTGTTTATACTTGGTATGATATGTTGCATGAATAGAAAACGAGCAAGTCCCTTTTCCCACTCATTTCTGGATATCTTCTTCAATGCCATTTTCATCGTTTGGACGTATCTCTCTATTTGTCCGTTTGACGATGGGTGGTACGGAGGACTGTACATCGCCTTTATCCATTGTTTCTTAGGAACATTTGATATTCGTTTGATGTGAATACTGTGGCATTATCGGATACTATGGTTTGCGGCAGTCCGTGTGTCGCAAAAAGGTATCGTAATTTACTGATTACCGCTTGCGCTATACAGCTAGCTGTTTGAAAAACTTCTAACCATTTAGAATAGGTATCCACGATCAGCATAAATGTCTGTCCTTGGAATCGTTCAGCAAAATCGCTGTGTAACCGAGTCCACAATTTTCCTGGGGATGTCCATATAGTTCCTCTAATTGGCTGCATATTATTCCCAATTCTCTGACATAAATCACATTTATTTATATATTCTTCAATATCTTTGTCCATTCCTAGCCACCAAACATAACTCTGAGCTAATGCTTTCATTTTAATTATTCCTGGATGTGCATTGTGCAATATTTGTAGTACATGATTTTTTGCTCGTTCCGGAATCACTACTCGTGATCCCCATAACACACAATTGTTTTGCACTGATAGTTCTGTTTATCGTGCATAAAGTTTATCGTGTTATAAAAGAAGTGAAACGACTCTCTCGTTGATCTGCTGGAAACCCCTGAAGTATCCAACGATGTACTCTGGATAATGTTGGGTCGACCTGTGTCCATTTTCCTATGTCTTTTGTGTTTATTGTTATCTTTTGTGATGATTCTAGCATTTTTATTTCTTCTAACGGTGGAATATTGAAATCTGACGTTTCTAACGGTAGTCTGCTTAATGCATCTGCATTTGCATGCTTTTTCCTTCTATATTCATGTCTATATTCTAGTTTATATGCATATACTGCTAAGATTAAGCTCCACTATAATAATTGTGGTGACATTATCTGAGGAACTGCTTTTTCTGGATGAAACAGTCGTAAAAATGGTTTATGATCTGTTAAAATCGTAAAATGTCTCCCATATATGTATGCATGGAACTTTTTTACTCCAAAAATTATGGATAAAGCTTCTTTTTGTAACTGTGAATAGTTTCTTTCAACCTTTGCTAAGGTTCTTGATGCAAAAGCTATTGGTCATTCTAAACCTTCTGAATCAATGTGAAATAGTACGGCCTCTACTCCGTACTGTGAGGCGTCACAGGCAAGAATGAGAGGTTTTTCTGGATCATAATGTGTCAAAACAGTAGATGCTGTTATCATTTGTTTTGCTGTCCATAATGCTTTGTCATGTTGTGATGTCCAAACCCATTTTGTTCCTTTGTCTAGTAATCTATGTAGTGGTTCTAGTATCGTTGCTTTGTGTATAGGAAACATGAATAAAAATTTAATAACCCTAAAAGAGCCTGAAGTTTCTCTTTATTTTCTGGAATTGGTGCTTTTAATATAGCTTCAACTTTTTCTGTGACTGGGTGTATTCCGTCCTTATTTATTCTGTAACCCAAATATTCCACAGCATCTGTCTTAAGTATGCACTTACTTTTCTTTAGACGTAGATCTGCGTTATACACATATTCTTTCAAATGCTTGATTTTCTTTGTCCTCCAGCTGTTCTTTAGAACTTCCAGCTATAAGTAGATCATCCAGATATACTACTACTCCTGGTAATCCTGCTAAAACGTTGTCCATTACTTTTTGGAAAATGCTTGGTGCTGACGCGATTCCATAGGGTAGTCTTTTGACTCGATACAATCCTCTTGGTATGTTTATTGTAAGGATTTTCGATGTTTCTTCATCTACTGGTAACTGCAAATAAGCTTCGGATAAATCTAGTTTTGTAAATTTCTTACCTCTTGCTAGTTTTGCTAGTAATTCCGTTGTTGTAGGCAAGGGGTATGTCTCTGTCTTTATAGCCTTATTTACGATAGCTCGATAATCTCCACAAGCGTACATGTCCATTCTTTTTTGGCCCACTTCGCGTGTTGAACTGCTTCTGAAACATTTGCTGTTTCTAACCTATGTAATTCCTCATCAACTTTTTTTCTTAGCACGTATGGCACGGTTCTGCTTTTCAAGAATATTAGTTTGATGTTTGAGTTAACCTCAATGTTGATTGGGGATCCCTTATGTAAGCCCAATCCGTTTGCAAATACTGCTTCTTTCATTTCAGGCTTTGCGTGCATATGTTGAATTCCTTCCACTGATATTCCTAGAGCGTTGAACCAGTTCCTTCCTAACAGACTTGTTCCTTGACCTCTTATGACAATCAATGGTAATTCGTGCCTTTGTCGTTTGTATAAAACTTCCGCTGTGAATGTTCCTCTAACCTCTAATTGTTTGCGTGTCCATATTCTCAATATTATATCCTCTTTTTGTAGTTTTGGTTTCCTTATAGGCCATAACTTCATAAAAATTTCGTCACTTATAATTGTGCAAGTAGCACCTGAGTATATTTCAAATGAAAGTGGTTTCCTGTTTATTTCCAACTCTACTGTATATATTTCATTTGATAACGCTTCTTTAATTGAATTTAGACAACACTCAATGTTCTTCTGTGTCGTCAAGCTTTGCGTATTCATTACCACGTGTGTGCTGCCCTCTCCCGATTTCTTTGTTCCTGAGTTGTCTCCTGTCGCTGCGATTTTTTCTTTCGAGAGACAGACACGTGACCCTTCTTTCTACATTATCGACACTCCACGGATACAAACCGGCAGTCATTTGGTGCATGTCCTCCTCCACATGTGAAATAGGGCTTTTTCGATGCTGGCAATTTTTCTGCTTTCCGATGCATTGTAGAAGTACAAATAAGTTTCCGCCGTTTGACAAACGATGGCCCCACCAGAAGGTTATGTTGAAATTGTCAGCTGTAAAACGTAATATCGTAAGTTTGGACATCTGGTAACAACATAACCTTGAAGTATTAATGACTCCGTATCAGCATCACATAATTTTTTTCGTGCGAAAATGTCAAGTTTTGTGCCGAATAAGCGTCATTTGCGGGAACTTTTGATTTACTTCTTTAATTTGAAGAAATCTGCAGCTGAGGCACATCGATTGCTTGTAGAAGCATATGGTGAGACTGCTTTAAGTGAGAGAAGTTGTCGTGAGTGGTTTCAAAAGTTTAAAAACGGTGAGTTTGACGTGGAAGACAAAGAACATAGTGGAACGCCGAAAGTGTACAAAGACACGGAATTGGAAACATTATTGGAGGAAGATTCATGCCAAACGGAAGAAGAACTTGCACTTACATTAGAAATGACTCAACAAGTAGTTTCACATCGTTTAAAATCGTTGGGAATGATTCAAAAACAAGGAAATTGGGTTCCGTATGAACTGAAGTCGAGAGACGTTGAACGCCGATTTTGCACGTGTGAAATATTGCTTGCCAGGCATAAAAGAAAGGGTTTTTTGCATCGTATAGCCACTGGTGATGAAAAATGGATCCACTACGATAACCCAAAGAAGAGAAAATCATAGGGACCACCTGGCCATGCTTCAACATCGACAGCCAAACCGAATATTCATGGAAAAAAATTCACGCTGTATATTTGGTGGGATCAGCTTGGTGCCGTGTATTATGAGTTGCTCAGACCGAGCGAAACCATTACTGAAGCTCTCTACCGAACACAATTAATGAGATTGAGCCGAGCACTCAAGGAAAAACACGCCCATTACTACTCCAGACACGACAAAATTATTCTCCTACATGACAACGCTCGGCCACATGTTGCAAAACTGGTCAAGACCTATTTGGAAACACTTAATTGGGAAGTCCTACCCCACCCGCCGTATTCACCAGACATTGCCCCTTTCGATTATCACTTGTTCCGGTCGATGGCACATGGCCTGTCTAAGCAGCGCTTTACATCATATGGAGATACTAAAAATTGGGTTGATTCGTGGATAGTCTCAAAAGATGAAGAGTTCTTCCAACGTGGTATCCGAATGCTGCCAGAAAGATGGGAAAAAGTAGTGGCTAGTGATGAACAATACTGTGAATAAAGCGTAATGTACCGTTTTTTCACAATAAATTCCTAATTTTTTATAGAAAACGGCGGAAACTTATTTGTACTCCTAATATTTTTCTTATTGCGTTCATTTTTCCAAATTCCATGCGTGACAGCATTTCTTACTGTGTTTATTATTCTTAGATCCGATGCATTCTTTCTAGCTGTTTCCACCGTTACCGCAATGTCTAGTGCTTTCTGAAAAGTTAAGTCCGTCTCTGTTAATAGGCGTCTTTGTACTGCTTCGTCCGCATACTAGTCGGTCTCTGAGTATGCTGTCCAGTGTTTCCAAACCCACAATGTTCCGATAACCTACGTAATTCCGCAACGTATTCGGCTACAGATTCAGTAGCTGTTTGATCTTTTTTGTTGAACTTGAAACATTGTACTATTTCAGATGGTTTAGATGTGAAATGTTCTCACATCATGCGTATAATCTCCTCGTATGGTACCTCTATTGGAGATTTCGGCATTACCACCGAGCGTATGAGTAAATATGTCGCCTTTCTACATACACTTAAAAGAATAGCGCGTTGCTTCACCGGATCTACGATCTCATTAACGATAAAATAGAAATTCAATCATTCGTTATATTGTGTCCAGGATGTATCCCTCTCTGGCAAAAACTCTTCCATGAGTCCCGTAGCCAAACCTCCGTGAAACGCTGCCATTTTGTCCCCTTTTTGGTGAGTTCCTCTTGTAAGCACTGTTCACGTTTATTCGTGTTTTTATGATCCCATCCTCGTCGCCAATTGTAGTGTTTTTGGAAGGTCCGAGTAATTAACTAACGTGGAATGGATACTGCTGTTTATTTGTAACTCGTTTCGGAATACACTTTACTAACGTTAACGTCTGACTCTGAACATGGAGGCCATCCCGTCTCTTTTCTTTCGTCACCCGCCTCTCGCTTCTTGTTTCCTCCGCCCTCAACGTCATTTACCTTTTTTGTTGTGCCTGATCACAGTCGGTATGTGATAAGGTGCAAAAATGGTGCCTGCATTTTATTAGAACAAATGCTGGAAAAAGATCTTTTGTATTTACCTTGAAGGCACCATATATTTGAAGTAATCCTTAAAAGCGTATTTGAAATAAAATTGCCATCATCAACAAGTCCAAATGTGCCAATTTTTAAGCGTTTTCAAACTGCATGGTCTCAAACTGACATAGATAAATTTGAATTAGTGACTACTATTAAAAATATCTTATATTTGTTGTAGGGTGATAAACAAGAAATTCTTGCTTTTACAAGAAATAGTTTAGAAAATAAACAGCCTCGAGAAGATTATAGAGAATTTTTAGAATTGATGATGGTATTTCTTGGAAATACTTCGTCTCATGGGACTTTTTTTCGCGTTCCAGGCGCAATACATCACGCAAGATGGATGGCGAAAACTATTTATTGTTTTAAAATATTTCTGTTTCGTAACGAGTTTAGTTAAGTGAGGAAGAGAACAGCGGAATCATAGATATTTGTCTGTTTATCGTTAAAATGTATGCAAGAGCTTGGTTTACTGCACCTTCTGTTGCTGAATAATGAGTTTCAATTTCTAAAAAAGTTAAGTGATTATAAAGTAATAGATCCAGAAACATCTCGTGTTGCTTTAAATAAATTTAAAAATCATTTATGGTACTTGAACTCAGAAACCATTGCGCTTGCATTTTTTAATAATAATTTGCTACTTGAGTGTAAAAGAAAAATGGTCAAAGCTTTAGATTATGACGAAGAGAAAAATTACGAGCGTCTTAAGCGAGTCATGATTAAAGTAGAAGAAATTCCTAGTCTCGTAAAAAAGGGCTTGAGTTCTTCGTAACACCATGTACAAAAAACTTTTTTACAAGATTTAATATAAACTTAAATTTTTTGAAAATAGATCCTTTCTAGTGGTTAGAAAACGCGGATTATAGAAAAGGTTTCAAAATTATTAATAAATTAAAAATTATTAATGATGCAGCCGAGAGAGGTGTTAAATTAATGACTGAATATAATTAATGACTGAATATAACCAATTTTTAACAAAAGATGAAAAAGGAAAACAATATATATTACAAAATGTAAGCGATCATCGCCGCTGCTTTCCGAATGTGAAAAAAGAGACTATACTGCATAATTTATAACATATCTACATGTTATTTAATAAAAATTCATTAAATACCCAAGGAACACAGAACAATCAAGAAAAAGTCAAAATGACTTTATTTTGACTGAAAATAATCACGCAATTTTCGCGTGACGAAAAATTGACTCCAACATGTCAAAATATAAAAGTCAATGATGAAAAGATGACTTAACGCTAGTTTGAGAATAAATATATATATATATATATATATATAAGTTTTCTGGAAACGGTCAAAATGTCTCATAATTATTATTCACATATGTTCATCGCGCGTCGCTCATGAACGTGAAGTAACGTCTCCCCGAATAGAGGTAAAGGATACGTTCAGGAAGCACACTATCAGTGCTATTTAGCGCTACTGCATAATTCTATCATTGTTGTATATATAAAGGGCGACAAAGATGGAATGACGCGACAGCGTTAGTAGTGCGCTTCCCGAACGTACTCAACACTTTTGTGTGTAACTTCCCGCCATCCAATGTGTATCTGTGACATTGAAAGAGCTTTGTGAGAGCATTGTTATTATAAAAGAAATAATAACAGAATAATTTTCCGTAATTTTATTCTTCCGTCGATATGGATACCACAAGGTAAGTAAAGGGTTTTTAATAAGGGCGGGTCGATGTTGCAATGGAATAAAACAAGCTGTGTGTGAGGTATTAACGAAATTCTTTTTTTATTTGAAAGGCCCATGTATGCCATTATGTGTGGAATATAACATCGTTCAAATGTCCGCCGCGGCTTCTCACGGTAGCACGGATCCGAGTGGTCCAATTTTCAATGATTCTACCGCATAGATCCGGCTGAATTTGAGCGATGGCCTGAGTTATGTTGACTTTAAGGGCATCGGTCGATTGCGGCTTATTGGCATAGACCTGCGACTTCAGAAAACCCCACAAGAAAAAGTCTAGCGGGGTCAAATCGCACGATCTTGGTGGCCAATTCACGTCACCTCTGCGAGAGATAACCATATTCTCAAATCGTTCATGCAGAATGTCCATCGTGGCGTCCGCTGTGTGGCACGTAGCGCCGTTCTGCTGGAACCACATGTCGTCCACGTCCATATCTTTCAATTTGGGCCAAAAGAAATTGGTTATCATCGTTCTGTAGCGCTCACCATTGACGAAGATGGTCTCACCAACGTCGTTTTCGAAAAAGTACGGACCAATGACGCCGCCGGCCCAAAATCCGCACCAAACAGTAACTTTTTGTGGATGCATTGTTACCTGCTGTTGAACCTCGTATGGGTTGGCGTCGTGTCATATACGGCAATTATGCTTGTTAACATAGCCATTCATCCAAAAATGCGCCTCGTCGCTAAAGATGATTTTTCGGCCAAACTTGGGGTCCTCTTCCAAATGCTCCGAAGCCCAGTCAGCGAACAAACGGCGTTGTCTATGGTCATTAACTTTGAGCTCCTGGGCCAGTTGGATCTTGTACGGGTGCAGGCCCAAGTCCCGACGCAAAATTCGCCAAGTTGAAGTCTGCGAAAGGCCGAGTTCTTGTGCACGGCGAGGAATTGACTGCCTCGGGTTCTCCTGCACACTTTCACTTACACCGGCGATGTTCTCGGCCGATCTGGCGTTCCTTTGACGTACGGGTGTTGGCTGATCGTTTACCGAACCGGTCGTCTCGAATTTGGCCACCAAACGTTGGAGAGTCGACTTTGAAGGGCCACCGCGTCTGCCGTAAAATGGGCGCAACGCGCGCAACGTTTGCACTAACGAACACTCATTTTGATAATAAAGTTTTATCATTTGGACGTGCTGCTCAATCGTGTAACTTGTCATGGTGATTTGGCATCAGTGACTGAATAATAAACAACAGGTTAGACAGACATCGCCAAAACAACATGGCCGCCACAGGCTGCCAACATCGACCCGCACTAATTGAAAAATCCTGTATAATTTTATATTATTATAGGTTATTAATACATTTAGGTATTATCACAATATCAATTCGTTCATAGAACTTATATTTTCTTAATAATCAAATTGATCGCAGATTGGTAGCAAATTTGATGAGAATTTCACACGAAAATAGATAAATAAATTATACCACGTTCAGCTTGTGTTTTTGTGTGGAGTGACATAACCTAGTAACCTGGACAGTACGTGAAAATTGGCAGCAAAAACCGTATAGGTCTTGCAGTACAGTAATTCATAATGTGTGCAGTAATTCTCTCTCAAGATGTATTAGCTGGAAAGGTAGTTAGAAAAGTAAAATAACCTTTAATAAGAGCAAAACGTATGAGGCTATTCAAGGTAATTACTTTATTTTATACATAGTTGCATTGTATTTACAAATGATAATTGAAATTTGAAATCTGAAAAAGGTTTCTTTTTCAATCTGCAGTTGTGAAGTATCTCTTTGGATAATGCAATCACTATATTTCAAACGAGACAAGTTTATTGATTAATGATATATTTTTTTTGTAGCTACTATTCTACAGATGTTTGGTACAACAGTCAATCTACAGAAGCCCGAAGAATACGTAAAGCGTTAGTTTAGCACCAGTGCTCAGTGAGTGGTGTAAATACGCGACATTGTTACTATTTCACGTCATTACAGGGGCAACAGTAATATATGTTTCTAATTAATATCCTTTATTTATTTGATTTATTTAATAAAACTTAAAACAAAAATTTTTAATAATTAGCATTTGCTAATTATCAAATTTTTGCTTTAAGTTTTATCGTGAAAGTCTGTGCACTATGAAATTATTTTACTTTCCTTTGTTTTTATTGTAATTTACAGATTCTTTTTTTTTGCGCTTTCTTACTAATATAAATGACTCTTATTTGTTATATTTGTATGTAATTTCATCGTGCAATCGCAAGTTCCACAATAAACTGATTAATCACAGTAAAGTATTTCACTGTGATTGGTCGGTTTCTAGCGACTTACGAAGGTACGATGTAACCAATCGTTCTTTCAAAATAATTTTATTTTTATTTTATATGTAATATATCTTTAATATACAGAGTGTTTGATAGCTGATCATGCAGACGAAAGTTGGAGATAAATTAGGTGTAGCCGAGAAGAAAAGTCATGTACCATAATGTCAAATTGGCAATAGTTACTGAGTTATTAATTAAAACATGTGAGCCAACGAGCGCGTAGAGAGTGGAGGGCGGCCGCAGTAAGCACGTAGACATTCAATATAGGCAGAGTCAGTGAGTGGCGGTAGGCAAGCGCGCGCGGCGAGGGGCAACGTAAGCGACAAGAGGCGATCGCGCGCGACGAGGAGCGAGCGAGCTTTTTCTTTATAGCTTTTTCGTTATAGCTCGCTCGCTCCTCGTCGTTCGCGCTCGCTCGCTCTTCGTCGCGCTCGCTCGCCTCTTGTCACTTGCGCTCGCTCGCTCCTCGTCGCGCGCGCTCGCCTCTTATCGTTTACGTTGCCTCTCGCCGCGCGCACTCGCCTACCGTTACTCGCTGACTCCGCCTGCATCAAATGTCTACGTGCTTACTGCAATCGCCCTCCGCTCTCTACGCGCTCGTTAGCTCACATGTTTTAATTAATAACTCGATAACTATTGGCAATTTGACATTATGATACATGACTTTTCTTCTCGGCTACACCCAATCTATCTCCAACTTTCGTCTGCATGATAAGCTTTCAAATACCTTGTATACAGGGTGTTTGAAAGCTTATCATGCAGACGAAAGTTGGAGATAAATTGGGTGTAGCCGAGAAGAAAGTCATGTACCATAATGTCAAATTGGCAATAGTTATCAAGTTATTAATTGAAACATGTGAGCCAATGAGCGCGTAGAGAGCGCTGGGCGGCCGCTTCTTGTCGCTTGCACTCGCTCGCTCGTCGTTCGTGCTCGCTTGCTCCTCGTCGCGCGCGCTCGCCTCTTATCGCTTACCGTTGCCCCTCACCGCGCGCGCTTGCCTATCGGCGCTCGTTGACTCCGCCTATATCAAATGTCTACGTGCTTACCGCGGCCGTCCAGCGCTTCCTACGCGCTCATTGGCTCACATGTTTCAATTAATAACTCGATAACTATTGCCAATTTGACATTATGGTACATGACTTTTCTTCTCGGCTACATCCAATCTATCTCCAACTGTCGTCTGCATGATAAGCTTTCAAACACCCTGTACGTATTTATGATATGTGCTACATGTATTCATTGTAAATAATCATATATATTATAATTATATTATTATATACAATTATATAATATAATTATAAATTTAATAAACAAATTTTTGATATTTAGAGGAATCAATGTCACAATGCTGAAAAATCCTTCTTACTACATACTTATGCTAGTAGTAAGACGTTAATTTGACGTCAAGAAACAGCCAAATCTTGTAACCAAAAATCGTCATTTTGACTTTTCTGCCGTGACTAAAACATGGTGTCAAAATGACGTCATTTCGACGTCATTTTGACTTTTCTATGTTCCTTGAGTACTTTATAAAAAACGTTGAGATATTTCGTATTTTTCAACTTTTAATTTTATAAAACTGTCATGTTTATATACAGTTATGATTAAATTGATTCTATTATAAATATATACAATCTAATGAAAGTTAGAAAATCAAAGGACCGTCGGCACATGTTTCCTTTGTCCAATGTTGCTCAAATTTCACAGGAATTTGTTTTTTAGCATTTGAAACCATTTCAGGGGGATCAAGCTCAAAAATTCGAAAGTCAAAATATAAGGACCACCCTAATATGCACGCATTAGTGTTGCCATCCATTTTCAACCATAGGGATACATCAAAGAAAAAATGATGCTTCAACCACCTATGACAAAAGAAGATTTAAAATGAAAAATACGTGAAACTTGCGCTAGCGTGACCCCAGAATGATTAACAGTTCGAACATTTAATAAAGTGAAAATTGTGAAAAACTATGAAGTCTTTTATTTAATTTATGGTTTTATTGCTTTAGTTTTAATGTACGTTACCGTAAAGTTTAAATGTTTATAACTTTTGATAGAAGATTTTTTAAAGAAATATTTTAGGTAAAGTTTATTTGTTTTTTTCCGTAGAATCTAAATATATAACATTTTGTAGGTCTCATTTAAAATTACGAAGCTATCCTCTACCCCCTTCAAAGAAAAGGGGGCGGACTTTTGTTTATATAGTTTATATAGTTAGAAAGACTTCTTGGATACATAAAACTTTGTCATGAACAAGTCTTTATACGACAAATATTTTTAGAGTTTTTAGGTTGTCGCACTTTAAGTGGCACTTTAAGTGGCACTTTAAGCTATCCTGTATATATCAGATGAAGTAAAAAGAAATCCATTATTTTTCCAATAGATGGCTTTAGTTATCTGTATCTCGCGTTGTATAAGTCCGATCGGGTTCCATTAGATGGCGTTAGAAAGATGAGATTTCGTACTAAAAAAACTTTTCTGACAGTTTTGTGATTAGTTGACTCAGTTTTGTTTGAATGCGCGTCAAAGATGGACACTAGCAAAGAAAAAATACGCTATATTTTACAGTTTTTCTTCGATAAAGGCGAAAACGCAAGCCAGGCTGCCGAAAATGTGAATAGTGTTTATGGTCCTGATACTGTAACAGCCAATCACGCGCAACTTTGGTTTCGTCAATTCCGTTCCGGTAATTTCGATGTCAAAGATGCACCACGCACTGGAAGGCCAATTGTCGAAAATATCGATAAAATCATGGACATTGTCGAGTCCGACCGTCATGTAAGCACTGTTTCGATTGCCCAAGAGCTAAAAATTGCACAAAAAACCGTTTGGAACCATTTGAATAAGGCTGGATACAAAAAGAAGCTCGATGGGTGCCACACGAGTTAACGCAAAAAAACCTCATGGACCGAATTTCCATCTGCGAATCGCTGCTGAATCGCAACAAAATCGACCCATTTCTGAAGCGGTTGGTCACTAGTGATGAAAAGTGGATCACTTACGACAACGTCAAGCGAAAACGGTCGTGGTCGAATCGGGGTGAGCCGGCGGAAACGGTGGCCAAGCCAGGATTGACGGCCAGGAAGGTTTTGCTGTGTGTTTGGTGGGATTGGCAGGGAATTATCTACTATGAGCTGCTCCCCTACGGCAAAACTCTTAACTCGGAACTGTACTGTCAACAATTGGACCGTCTGAAGGAAGCAATCGCCCAGAAGCGGCCAACTTTGGCCAATAGGAGAGGAATTGTGTTCCATCAGGATAACGCCAGGTCACACACATCGATAGTGACTCGCCAGAAGCTCCGGGAGCTTGGTTGGGAGGTTCTTATGCATCCACCTTATAGTCTGGACCTGGCACCAAGTGATTACCATCTGTTCCTGTCCATGGCGAACAATTTTGCTGGTGAAAAATTCGCTTCAAGAGAGGCTTATGAAAATCGACTGTCTCAATTTTTTGCCAATAGGGACGAGGGCTTCTATGAGAGAGGCATAATGAAATTACCTTCAAAATGGCAGCAAGTTATCGAACAAAACGGCGCATATTTGACCTAAATCGGATCATTCTAACTATGGTAATTAAAGCCTTCAATTTCATGCAAAAATAATGGATTTCTTTTTACTACACCTGATATTATATATTATATATAATATATACAGGATATATAATACATACCTGTATATATTATACATATACAGAATGTCCCAAAACAATTTTTACAGAGCTCGTGAAGACGCAGACCGGCTTAAGACAAACATCAAAGTCTCATACTGTTTTACGACATTTACGATAATTATTGAGTTAATGACAAAAATCTGACGAGTAAGCGCACGTCGAGATGAATGATTAAAGAAGCGTCGCGGTCTCTCGGGCCACAGGGCAGCCCAATCAATCTAGCAACTGTCGTCGGCGTACAGCGAGACGTAGGTGCGGCGAAATAAAGTCATAGACATAATATATCTAGACTGCGTGTTCAAGGAATGGGGGTAGAGCTCACGTAGAAAAGGATGCACTCACTTTTATGCGATCTCTCTCGCATATTCTCAATGGAAGGGGAATAAGGGAGGCAGTTACAAATCTGTACGACAGTACAATCGCTGTTCTTTCATTTTTTTTCCGATATAGTGATGAATCCAAATCACCATGTCTTCGGCTTATCCCGAGGTACAGCTGCTGTACATATTTTTCGAAATTTTTAGGAGTTTCCAAACTTTGTAAACCCTGTATATACAGAGTGTATAAAAAGTACCGAGACAGCGAAATATCTCGAAAACTAAGCATTTTAGAAAAAAGGTTTTAGACAAAAGTTATATAGCTTCAAGGAGGACATAAAACAACTATATCATTTTGTTTACAGATGGCACCACTTTCGAGATATTCACTGATCATTATTTTTCTTAAATGAAAACCCCATTTTTTATTATACGTATTATCTTTTTCTACCAATTAATTCTAACAACTTCTGTCTGAAATATTTTTATACATCCTTTATACACAATGGGAATCATAAATATGTAATCAAAATCAAAATGGTAATATTGATGATTCAATTTGTTTCTCATTAGTTCTTTGAAAATTCTTTTACCAATAGAATTCGCTGTGGTTTAAAAATAATGTAGCCAACAATATAAAAAAAATTTTATATATTGTTATACCAAATACGAAAGTCTATTTGTGAAGAAAACTTTAATATTATTTAAAATTAATAATTTCAAAAATAAGTAATCTTTATTATTTCGTTCTTGTTTTCGAGTTAGGATTATTCTAAAGATAAATATAGTCAAAATAAATATATTTTATTTAACTACTCTTTTTCTAAACTTATAATTTCCTATATAATTTGATAATCATATTATCAAAAAATGCCTAAAACAAAGGAACTTCTGGAGGTTATTCGAATTATTATTGTAGTTGATTACGAAGCCAAAAAATCTATTGGAACTATTGCCAAATATCGTAAGCTTCCATTTGAAAATGTATGCAAAATCCTTAAGAAGATGGACCTATTGCGATAAATCTTCACAGATTGGGACAAAATAGATGTATGACATCTCGCGAAAATCGTATTATCAACTTCTAAACAATCGTTAATTTCAATGTTTCTGCATATATTATTCAGGAATCAACATTCTCAATGCATTATGTTATGGCATTGCTTCTTACATACAGGGTTTAATAATTTGAAAGAGATCAGTGGCAGGATAAACAGATTTTATTATCGCAATATTTTAAAAAACAATTTGCGAATATCCATTCAAAATATATATCTCGGAAACGATTTTATTTTTAACATGATAATGACTCTAAGCATTCCTTATCTATTGTCAAAAAATTTCTTCAAAAGAATGACATTAATATTCTTAACGTTCATAAATAACCTCTTCATAGTCCAAATCTTAATCTTAAAGAATACTTATGGGATTGGACTGTAGTGTGCTAAAATTGAAATGAAAATAATCGAAACAAGAAAATATTAAAGTATAAAGCTACGCTATTTGAAGAATGGATTAAAGCTGAGCCAGGTATTTTAGCAATACTAATCGACTTTATGCTACAACGTCTAGAAGCCGTAATAAAGGCAAAGGAAGATCCAACATATTACTAATTATATTACAATTAATATCAAGGTATTATTTTTCTTTATATTTTGACATTCTGACGATTTATTTATGCAAAGTAATAAAATAATTTCTAATAACATAATCATATAAGTAAACTTGCAATTTTTGTTAATTATTAAATGTACTATATATTTTTATTCTGGTACTTTTTAATTATATGTTAAATCAAACAAATGTATCAATTACATTTAATAAATTTCATAATTTATAAAATTTTAACAGTGACAGTTTATTTTCTCCTTGTAACTTTTTAGTAACATGTTACTTACACGTCTTATTTCTATTATATGATTTATATCATTTGAATTGGAAATTATAATTATAATTAACGTGTCAGGGTTGGGAAATAACGCGTTACTTGTAACGCCGTTACTGATATCGTTACTTTTTTGAGTAACGATTAGGTAACGCCGTTACTTTTTGGTGTCAGTAACGAAAAAGTAACGGCGATATATTTTTTTTGTAACGAGTAATAAAACGTCCGTTACTTTAATCGTTACTTTTTAATTTTTATAAAATTAAACTTAATTGTATTTAATTTCTATGCATTTTTTGTTTTATGCTGAATGTAATGAGAACCAATAAAGATGGACTCATATATTGTCATCCATTGGCCGTAGCTATACAGAAAGGTTTAAAAGAAAGGTAAGTTGGTGTAATTTGGTTAATACATATGTTCATCAAACAACATTCATCTGATCAAAAAGAAAAATCAATATGTTCATATTTAATTTTATTGATTTAACTTTAGGTTTTGTACTACACTCGAAAAAGAAGAATTGATAATTGCCAGCTGTTTGCATCCCAAATTGAGTTGGTTAGCTGAAGATAAGTGAAAACTTGCGCAAACGTATTTAGAAGATTTATAAGGAATTCCTTCAATTAAAAATTTTTTTGATGTCTGATAAGCACAATAATAACAATGACTTTTTAAATTTTAAATAGCAAACATCAAATGAGAAATCTGCCTATGATGAATGGCAAAGATTTTTAAAGTCAACAGGCACTAATGTCCAAATATTAAATTCATATCCATTAATTAAGAAACTTTTCATTAAGTACAATACTTAATAACATAAAATAATAAAAATATTTAAATAAATATATATATACATTTCTAATCTTCTTATGTCCGATTTATATCTTGTCTTAGCACCTTTCTTATAATCCTGGATTTACAAAAGTAATGGAAAGTAACGAAATAAAATATCGTTACTTTCAAGTAACGGTAACGCGTTATTTTTTAAGATCAGTAACGAGTAACGGTAATGAGTTACTTTTTACCGAAAGTAATGGTAACGGTAACGAGTTACTTTTAAGTTACTTTTAAAAAGTAACTTTCCCAACCCTGGTGTATATTATATGTAACAGAAATTATATACCATGTTACATTTTGTTACATTACAGCATTGTAATAGTTATTATACAGGATGTCCGGTAATTAGATGTCAACCCGAAGTGTGAAGGTAGATTGGGTTAAGACGAACATAAAAGTCCCCTATCGTTTTGCGAAATTCTCGATAATTATTGAGTTATTAATTATAGGAATCTGACGGATGAGCGCGCGCTGAGATGGATGATTGGAGAAGTGCCGCAGCCTTTTAAGTTACAACGCGCTCCAGTCGACCCAGTAACTGTTAGCGGCATGCGGCGAGACGTAGGTGCGGCGAAATAAAACACCAATAGTGGTGCGTTGTCCTTCCCTCCGCTGCGCATCGGCAATAGTTTCTGGATAGACTGGGTCGCGCTATGACCTGAACAGCTGCAACGTTTCTCCAATCATTTATGTCGGCACGCTCCCACTCCTTAGATTTCTGTCATTAATAACTCGATAATTATTGCAAATCTCGTAAAACGGTATAGGATTTTTATATTTGTCTTAACCCAATCTACCTTCACACTTCGGGTTGGCAACTTATAATGAATCATCCTGTATACGTATATCAATAGTCAAATATTAGGTGTACAAATAAGTTTTAAAGCGTTCTTAAGACAATGCAAAACATATTTGAGAGAAAAGAAGAATATATTTATTAATCAAAATATGCGCCACCATTATCTATCACCTTCTGTCATTGGTCAGGCAGCTAGCGGATTCCAGCAGTAAAGAAGTATTCGTCGTGCGATACGATGAAGTCGTCAATCCATTTTTGCAGTTCGTCAAATGTCCGGAAGTGAACTGAAGATAAAGCATTTTGTATGGATCGGAACAAGTGATGGTTTGAAGGGGCTATGTCGGGACTATACGCCGGGTGCTCCAAAACTTCCCAGGCAAACGTCAATAACCTTTCCTTGACCGATTTCGCAACATCCGGTCTGGCGTTATCATGGAGCAATTTAAGAGTGCAATCCTTTGCCAATAAATGGACGTTTTCGACTGATTTCCTCATTGCAGCAATTGTTGCTTGTAGCGATTAACAGTAACAGTTTTACCCGATTGCAAGAGATAATGCAACAACCCTTGATATCCTACCAGATGCATAACAAAATTTTCTTCAAGTGAATATTGCGCTTCGGTGTTGATGTCGTTGCTTGACCGGGATCTATCCAGTGTTTTTAGCGTTTGGGATTATCAAATCATATTCACTTCTCATCGCCTGTCATAATTTTTCACAGAAAAGACTTCCTACATTGTTTGTTTAACAGATTCAAATACTTCATGACGCTCATCTTTATTCCTCTGACTTAGTTCATGTGGCACCCATTTTCCTTCTTTGTGAATCTTTTCCATTGCGTGCAGACGATTAGAAATAGTTTGTTTAGTTACTTCCACTTGTTCAGCAAGTTCTTTTTGCGTTTGCGTGGAGTCTTCATCCAGTAATGCTTGCAATTACTCATGTTCAACCTTCTGCGGGGCGCCGCTACGATCACTAACCTCAAAATCATTAGCTTTAAACCACCTGAACCAAAATTCACACGTGCTTTTCGATACAGTATTCTCCCAAGAACAGAACATATCGATGTACATGCTTTTGCATTTTTCCCTTGGTGAAATTCGTAACGAATGCAGTGACAAATAAATGTTTTGTCACTTGCCATCTTTCACCTATTAATGTTTAAGAACGTTTGAATCCTGAGCCAACTTCTGCGTCGTGTTTATTACTCTGGACCTGTTACAGTCACGTGACGAAACCGCGGGAGAATTTTCGATTTGTAAACCAGCAGTATACGTCATACAAAAAACTCTTTAAAACTTATTTGTACACCTAATATATCTCTGGTGACGAAATGCTGGCGCAGTCCCTCTAGCACCCCACTACGATCCACCTGAAAAACACCCCAGGGGGGTTTTAGCCGGTAAGAGTCCGGCATAAACCCATAGATATAGGAATATAGAGATGGAGCGTAAGCTCGGGGGGATGAAGCCATTGCGGGGAGGGTGACGAGGTAAAGTATGAGCACTTTTCATTAGTTGTTATTGTACGCATGCGTGTAGCATATATAAACAGAGAAACATTGTGAAGAGGTTATAGGAAGTGAAACACAGCAGTGTTGATAAGAAATAAAATTAGATTTGTTATTACAAGAAATAATTATAAGCTTGCCTAATAGGTAATAGCCTAGATAATATAAGATATTCAAAAATCGTCTACCATAATATATCCAATGACGAACATAAGTAAAGAGTAAAGAATATCCTAAAATATCCTAAGAGTATCCTAAGATATCTTAAGTGTGTCTAAGACAATATTAGGGATAATTTGTGGTATCTGGGTGCAATGAATTATTTTTAAAAAGCAATTTTTTTAACCCTGAATGTGTGTATGTATGTGTTTATAAAGTCATATATTTAATAAAATTGTATTATTTAAAGGTATGTAAATAATGTAATGTATGTTTATCGGGCCTTGTAAGAATATACATTAAAATGTGTTGTATTCAGCGCCACTGTGCCTGTGCATCATTTCATCCAATGAAAAATGCTCACACTTTACCTCGTCGCTCCTCCCTCAGTGGCTTCACCTCCCTTGTCTAAGTACTGATTTCACGCTCCATCTCTATATTCCTATATCTATGCATAAACCCCGCCCCTCCCCAAAAGGGCAGGGGTATTCATGAAGATTTCCCCTCGTAATAAAAAAAGAAAAAATTTAAATATTAGGTGCGCAACTAAGTTCCCGCTGTTTTTCAAGAGATGGCTCCAGTAGTAAGTGCTGGTCGATTGTGACATAACCAAAACGTCATGAACCAAGCTTAGACATATGGTAAACAAACCGCTTTGACACATTAGTGATTTTGTTTTTGCGTCATATACTTTTGGTTGTGTGAAAATGTCTGATTTTGTGCCAAATAATCGTCATTTGCGGGAAGTGTTGCTTTTCTTCTTTCATTCGAAGAAAACGGCGGCTGAAGCGCATCGAGAATTCCAAAAAGTTTACGGAGATGCTGCTCTAAGTGAAACAACGTGCCGTGATTGGTTCCGTCGCTTCAAAGACGGTGATTTCGATGTTGACGACCGTTCGCGTGAAGGAAGACCAAAAATCTTCGAAGACGCTGAATTGGAGGCATTGCTCGATGAGGATCCGTGCCAAACGCAAAAAGAGCTTGCTTCAGCATTAGGAGTTACCCGCCAAGCCATTTCCAAGCGATTGCATGCGTTGGGAATGATTCAAAAACAAGGAACTTGAGTTCCTTATGATTTGAAGCCAAGAGACGTTGAGCGTCGTTTTTCGCCTGTGAACAACTGCTCCAGCGGCAAAAAAGGAAGGGTTTTCTTCATCGCATCGTTACGGGTGATGAAAAATGGATTCATTACAGCAACCCAAAGAGAACAAAATCATGGGGACTGCCCGGTCATGCTTCTACGTCGTCGGCTCGGCCGAATATTCACGCTGCGAAGGTTTTGCTGTGTATTTGGTGGGACCAGGGCGGTGTTATTTATTATGAGCTGTTGAAACCGAACGAAACCATCACTGAGGAACGGTATCGAACTCAATTGATGCGATTGAGCCGAGCACTGCGCGAAAATACGAGCAGAGGCACGAAAAAGTGATTCTACAGCATGACAACGCTCGGCCTCACGTTGCCAAACCCGTTAAAACCTACTTAGAAACACTCAAATGGGAAGTCCTACCCCACCCGCCATATTCCCCAGATATTGCGCCGTCCGATTATTACTTGTTCCGTTCGATGGCACATGGTCTGGCTAATCAGCAGTTCCGCTCATATGAAGACATCTCAAAATGGCTTGATTCGTGGATAGCCTCAAAAGGCGAACACTTCTACCGTGACGGTATTCGAGCTCTGCCAGAAAGATGGGAAAAAGTTGTTGCTAGCGATGGGCAATATTTTGAATGATTCATTTGTAACCATTTTTTCACAATAAAGTTGCATTTTCATCAAAAAAACAGCGAGAACTTAGTTGCGCACCTAATACATTTTAATATTTATTTATTAGAATGTCCTACAATTTTGAACTTTATGCACATATACATACAAGATCAAATATTTTGTAACTCAGATTATATATAAATTTAATTAATCCTGTCTAAATAGTGGAGAATATTTATGCGTTCACTATTTTGATCGTTCCTTTGTTTCTGAAATATAATGGCAGATAAATCGATACAAAAAGTTTTTTAGATTGCAATGCAAATGTGCCAAAAAAATAATAAAATAGTTAAATTTTTGCTGCAGCATAAATAAATACCACTTGTAGAGAATTTTGGCATACCCCATTTTTCAGTTAAAAGTGCACGCTGCTATTGGAAATATCTATTATATTTACTAATTTGCATATTTTTACGCAATGGTCATCCAATATGATCTAGTGCAAAGCTCGGCAAAATGTGCACGCGACGGCCGATTTTCGACTATCTCCGCCAACCGCTATTCCCTTTACCTCGCCGCTCCGCGCGCTACCCACAAGCCGCTCGAGTCTCAAGAGCGTGTTTCCAATAGTTTTCCACGTCACCCATGAAGTACTATTGTTAACGCGTTTTTTTTTTTAAGTGGAATCCCCAGTAAGCCTAATCCACTGATGACTGTAACAACCCGTAATTAATTGAACAGAAGTGAAATAAAATATGTTAAATGAAGAATATTCAATTCGATTTTCGGCGTCTTTTATTGGTAAGAGTGGAAACGTCAATTTGGATATTGCATGTAACGAGTCGCATAAAACGTGGTAAGGAATCGTCGCTTAAAGAAGAACATTTTTCATTTTTTATAAATTTCGTTTTTGAAAAATGAAGAGGTCTACTGGGGATACCACTTAAAAAAAAAACGCGTCAACAATAGTACCTCATGGGTGACGTGAAAACTATTGGAAACACGCTCCTGAGGTTCGAACGGCTTGTAGGCAGCGCGCGGAGCGGCGAGGTGAAGGGAATAGCGGTGGGCGGAGATAGTCGAAAATCGGCCGTCGCGTGCATATTTTGCCGAGCTCTGATCTAGTGGATATTTTCAATAATTTCCAAAATAATATTTGTTTTTAGATATTCACTGCGCAATTCACTATTTACGTTCATATGATTACATTCCAACTCATCACCCTGATTCTCAATTATTGAAAATGAAGTAGACTCCGAAAGTGTCGAATTTCATTCTACTCGAATCTAACTTTGATTTCGGTTGATGTTAACACTTAAATAAAAGTATATTTTCTAACTATCCTTGTACGTAACTTTCAATTTTCTCTATTTCTTTAACATGATTCATAACGCTCACATTAGCACACTGTTAAACTATAAATAATCAACATCGTACCATACTACAATATATAATATAATATAAAGCAGAGTTTTGAAATATGCCATGAAATGAAAAATTTGAAATATGCCATTGAAATGAAAAATTAAAAAAAATTTATGACAGATTTTCGTAGTAGCCGACGCAATTTTTTTAATAATTCTCATATCGCACAAACACACACACACACATACATGTGCACACACACGTACGCGTGCACACACACGTATGCACATACTACGCAACATATACGTAAATGTGTGTACCATATATATAGTTTATTTTCCAATTAATATTTACTAAAGTATAAGAAATATTTATTTATAATTTTAATTCCTCGTTTTTAAATCCATCTATATTAAATACATTTTAATATTAAAATCTATTTTTCCAAATTTATTAAATTAATTTAATTAATCTTATTTTTAACTTTATTATTTATTTAAACTTGTTAAATTGAAAAGTTTGCTATTTCAAATATTAAAGTATTAAAATATTAATATAAATAAATATATTTTTTATAATAAAAATAAAATAATGTATATCTTTATTGAAGAAAAAATTTATGAAATATGTTTAATTGTATTATGATAAATAAGTTATATATATTTATTTAAAAAAAATTGAATAAATCTTTATATTGTTATGTCTGCGCGGTGTATGACAGCGTCTGTTTCAAATCTCGGTCGAGTCAGCTATTATAATCCGGTCAGCTGTTTTCTGGAAAATCGATACCAATCCTTCGAACTGAAGAACGATCTCTTTGACTACGTCTCAATAATAATTGAGAGAGACGCACACGAAGCGCAACAATATAAATAAAATCTTTATATAAACTTTTATATTGATAAATGTTGCAATTTTTATTAAACTTACCTTTTTTATTTGATTTCCGAGTTTATGCCGTATTTAACTTGAATTTGTTTTGAACATTTTGTGAACATTCTAATATACTCTTCGAAGGAAAGAAACAATCAAAAACAGCTCCTCCCCCTAAATAAGTGAATTGAAATGTTTACGGAACGTCGCAAACAATTCTTAAACGCAGCACATACACATACGTGCGCGCGCACGCACAAAGTAGACAACCGATTAAATATTTTTCTATATCGTGAAAGAGTCTGAAATATCAGAATCTTAATCTTAATATATACAGGGTGTCCCATTTTAACTTTCGCATTTAACTTACGCATTAAAAAATCTTGAAAACTATGAAAGATATTAAAAAAAGCTAAAACACGTGTTCCATGATTTCGAAGGGGAAAGAGAATGGCATTATCAGTTTTTTATTTGGAGGTCATTTTCAAGGTTGAAGTTGAAGGTTTCAAGTTGAAGGTCAACTTAATTTTTTTAAATAGAAAGCCCAATTTTTTATTATATTTTCTTTTTCTATCAATTAATTTTAACAACTTTTGTCTGAAATATTTTTCATTTGCCTAATATTTTTTTAAATATTTAAGGAAAACTTGGTAACTTTTTCAACATTAAACTTACGATATCTCACTAACTATTCGTCGAAAGAAAATATAGTATTAGACATTTTTATTTTATTTACTATCAAGAATATATTACTATAATAGTGCCTTAACTTTTATTAATTTAATAATTTTGAAATTTCCAAAGGTCGATAAGTAATTATAATAATAAATAATAAATAATAATAAATAATTAATAATTAATAAATTATTTATATAATAAATAAATAAAATTAATAAATAATTTAATGCGAAAGTTAAAATGGGATATCCTGTATATATATACCAAGTTTCCAAAAGTAACGGACCCTCCATCTCAGAATCTATGCATTACAGGAAAAAATGACTCGAACAAAAGTTTTAGGATTCATAAAGTTCTGTTTTTTTGACCTCAAATTTGACCTTAACTTCGACCTTGAATGTCATTTGAAGGTCAACTTGCGTTTTTTAAATAGGAAATCCAATTTTTATTACACTGTTTTTTTCTACCAATCAATTTGAACAACTTTTGTCTAAAATATTTTTCTATTTGACTAATATTCTTTTAGATATTTAAGGAAAACTCTGTAACTTTTTCAATATTTAACTTACGATATCTTGTTAACTATTTGTCTGAAGAAAAAGTGGTATTAGACTTTCTTGCTTTATTTAGTCTCAAGAATATATTGTTACAATAGTACCCTGAGTTTTGTTAATTTGATGATTTTGAAATTTTCAGAAGTCGGTAAGTGTGAAAGTAAATTGAGTTAAGACAAACATAAAAGTTCCATACCGTTTTGCGAAATTTTCAATAATTATCAAGTTATTAATGATAAATCTGAGGAGTGAAAGCGCGCCGACACAGATGATTGGGAAAGCGTTGCAGCTGCTCAGGCCACAGCGCGGCTCAGTCGATTCAGAAACTGTCGCCGGTGTGCGGCGAGGAGAAAGACAACTCGCTGCTATTTGTTGTTTTATCTCAGAATATATTACTATAATAATGCCCTAACTTTTGTTAACTTATCGATTTTTGGAAATTTCAAAATTATTAACCCGAGAGGCTACGACGCTTCTCCAATCATTTATCTCAGCGCGCGCTCATTCGTCAGATTTCTGTAATTAATAACTCGATAATTATTGCGAATCTCGCAAAACAGTTGGGACCTTTATGTTTGTCTTAACCTAATCTACCTTCACTCTTCGGGTTGGCAACTAATTACCGAACAACCTGTATATTATCAAGATCATTACTCTGAGTAATATTTAAAAAGTTTTAATCGTCGTGAATTGTTTATGAAAAAGTTTTAAGAAAAATGTGAAAGACATGAAGTACAGTCTGTAAAGTAAAAGCGTGTACGACATAAATGGCAGTTGGCTTCAAATATCGTCCTAGTTTTTTTGTGACCCGATAGATGAAATCTTTGTCGTGAATGCTTTGTCACAAAAGATTCAGTTGGCGTCTAACTCTAACCTGAGAAACGCGTTAACCGCCATGAGTGCCGCATCGCGCTACGAGGCTGTGTTCCTTTGTTCCCACCCCAAAGGACCAAAAATGTCATATGCAATGGCTGCTAAATACATGGGAAAGTCAAAATCGTTCGTCGCTAAGTGCGTTCAGCAATATAAGAAGATAAAAAATGTCGATGACTTGCCAGAACGTGGCTCGATAGGCAAAGTGACGCCGAATATGGAAAAAAATTGTGAATTTGTTTAAGCGGAACCCGACCTTAATACTTAAAATTTATGAGAAATGTTTGTTGCCGACTACTGAACATTGCTTCATAAAAAAAAACAAGGACAGGATCTTACAAGAAGACAACGACCCAAAACACCGGAGCAAGCTTTGCACCGAGTGAAAAGAGCAGTCTGGCATCGTCACACTTGATTGGCCATCGCAGTCGCCAGATGCAAATCCCGTTGAAAATGTGTGGGCATATCTCAAACACAAGCTTCGAGGAAAAAGAGTGTGCACTTTGAAGCAGCTGACACGACAAATTCGTCTCATTTGGAGGTCTTTACTGAACGAATACGCAGTCAACTTAGTGGAAAGTATGCCTCGGAGATGCCAGGCAATTATCAATGCCGGTGGTGACTGGACTCATTATTAATGGTATAGCATTTTTCTTCTCATGGAGTACAACAAATCCATGTATTTAAAAATCATTAAAAATAAATTTTTCTACACATTAACCTGTACACGCTTTTACTTTACAGACTGTACACTCTAGCATTGAACATAATTTCATATATAGAGGTAATGTAGAAGTATGTAGTATAAATGTGAAGAAATTTACCTAACCTAATCTATATAACTTAACCTAATAAACTAAATTCATTTCTTACAATAATATCACAAATATATCCTTTATATTTTTATATATTCTACTGAGACAATATATGTTAATATTAGTGATATAGAGTAAGTTAAATTAGATTTTATTTAGTGGGAGGCTTTGCTTACATGCTATTTCTGCATAAAAATATAGCTTTTAGTGCTGAAGTTAATTATTATCTTCTTTAAACTTATATATTTTTACTGATAATGTTTTAATCCCAATTTAGAACATTTTAATATGAACTCAGCAAACACAATATTACATATAACGTGCATGTTAGTTGTAATTTCCTACTCAACAATATAACTGTTATATAACACATGTGTTATATAACACATAATATTGTACGTAATATTGTGTTTGCTGGGAAGGTTCATTAAAAATTGTTCAAAATTTAAAAAATGATAATATTAATATAGTTAATATATTAAATTTTAGACAAAAATATATATTTATACAAACTTTTAAAAATATGTAAGTTGTAAAAGAGTCAAGTTTTAATGGTCACCGCTATATAGTATTTATTTTTTCAACAAAATTCATTTCTTAACGGAAATATAACTAATCGCATAGAAGCGCTTAAATACAAGTAGTCATCAGTGATAAGCAGTTTCGTTTCCATTCAAAATATTCGATAATGTTCTGAGAAAAATTAATGAAAAATAAATAAAAGTTTAAGTTTAGTTTTATTGTTATTGTACTCTTCATTTACTATTTTACGATTAAAAACAATTATACTCAAATAAAGTAAATATATAAGTAAATATTTTTGTCATAACCTTTCTTTTTTATTTAGAAATATGTATCTTTCACTGCGGAATAATATTTACTTCATATAAAAAAGAGCAATGGTCTAAAATAAAATAAGAATTATTTTCTTATATAAATATATAAAATAACTATTTACTTAAATTAAATATCATTTCATTATATCAAGCAGATTTTTCTAAAATGCACGAGCTATCGTCGGATATGGCGTCCTATGTTTCAACAAAATTTCGAACTTCTTTGAATTCGATTGCACCTACCAATCTCAGAAGGTAACATGATCCAACAAAATGCCATCCAAATAATCGTGCAGCGTTGCGGAGCGATGCCCCAGATCGGGCATCGTCGCTGTGTCATCTCGTCACTCAGTTTCGCCGGATCCACGCCCGTGCATTTCTCGTGCCACTCACAGTACACGCTTATTTCTTTTCGCTTCTCAAGCCTCACACGATGATCTCTCTTCCTCTCTTCCCCTTACTCTTCTACCTCACTCTCGGTCTTCCTCTCTCTCTCCCTCTCCCTCTCCCACCCTTTCTCTCTCTTTGTCCCCCTCACCTCTCTCTCTCTCTCTCTCTTTCTCTATCACCACACATACAACACGCGCGCACGCGCATACACACACACACATCACGCGCGCGCGCGTGTGTCAGCAGCATCCGCGAGGACACATTATTAATAACGATGTCTCCGCTTGCTATTTCGCTTGTCTTACTCGTCGTAGATGACACGAAAATGCACTGCCTCAACAATCGTTTATAGAAATATTCGAATTTGTCAAACGCGGACTTGTTAACAAGTTGTCGAAGTTAAATAATGCACTGCTTGTCGATATCAAGGAAACATCCGTCTGAATCAGTGTCGGAGAAACGAAGAAGAATATAATTTATAATATTCTTCGTGATATATATTATATGAGATATGAAATGAATTTCACCGTATGATTTTTTAGTCGTATTTATGGTCACGTGCGCAGATATAAATGCAGACAAACGAATGAGAAAAAATATGGGAGAACTACACTCTCGCACACGGCATACACTTCGTATCTTTTCCAGAATGCGATTACCGTTTTCTTTTCTTTGAGAAAACGAACGAAGGAACTTTTACTCAGGCGTATTGCTGACTCTTCGAACACAAGTCTAACTATGCAGCTGTTCCAAGCTTCCACTACCACATAGCCGCTCTTGGTTGCGCGGTGAAAGTCGCTGGCCTATTTGTTTCGTTACTACGAATGCGCACACCTTCGTCTGCCTTTTCCATGCCTTCCACTAACTCCTGTTTTTTTTCTGCCCCCTCTTCTCACTCACTCACTCACTCACTCACTCACTCACTCATTCACTCTCTCTCTCTTTCTCTCTCTCTCTCTCTCTCTCTCTCTCTCTCTCTCTCTCTCTCTCTCTCTCTCTCTCTCTCTTTCTCTCCCCCCTCTCTCTCTTTGTTTCTCTTATTTGTCTCTGATTATATAGGGTAGTCCACATAAAATGTGAAAACCCAAAAACTCTAAAAACATTTGTCGTATCAAAAAATTGTTCCTGACAAAGTTTCATATACGAGAGATCTTTCTAACTACGTATATGAACAGAAGTTTACTCTTACTCTACTTTGGATAGGGAGGAGAAGGAGGATGGGGAGTAACTTCGTAATTTCAAGTGAGACTTCTAAAATGTTATACCTATAAATGTTAGACCTATAAAATGTTACATATTTGGATTCCACAGGAAGAAACATGTAAACTTTATCTGGAACTTTATCTGGAACATTTCTTTAAAAAATGCTTCTATCAAAAGTTATAAACATTTAAACTTTACAGTAAAGTACATTGAAACTAAAGCAATAAAACCATAAATTAAATAAAAGACTTTCAGCTTTTCACATTTTTCACTTTATTAAATGTTCAAACTATTGATCACTCACATTTAAACTTGTTAAACACTTATTAATTCTTTTTACAAAATTTTGTTTAACTCTAAACAACATTTCAGTGGTCTCGCTAGCGCAAGTTTCACATATTCTTCGTCTTAAATCTTTCAGAATTAGCATCCGCGTCAAATCGAGCCATGCTTTTCAAAAGTGATAACATGAAAACTAACTTAAAACTGACTAAATGACTAAATGTACATAAACTTGTATTTCTTTTCCGATGAATGTGTATAAAGGATATTATACTTCTAACAAAAAAGAGACCTTGATACTAATAGGGAAAACATTAACACAAAGTGCATATGCACGCACTAGCGTTGCCATCCATTTTCAATCATGGGGATATATCAAAGAAAAAATTATGTTTCAATCACCTATGACAAAAGAAGATTTAAAATGAAAAATACGTGAAACTTGCGCTAGCGTGACCCCAGAATGATCAACAGTTCGAACATTTAATAAAGTGAAAAATGTGAAAAAGCATGAAATCTTTTATTTAATTTATAATTAAATAAAAGATTGTTTTAATTTCAACCATTTTTACCATTTTACCATAAAGTATTTTACCATAAAGTATTTTACCATAAAGTTTCAATATTTATAACTTTTGATAGAAGTATTTTTTAAAGAAATGTTTCAGATAAAGTTTATTTGTATCTTTCCGTAGAATCTAAATATATAACATTTTGTAGGTCTCATTTGAAATTACGAAATTACCCTCCACTCCTTTTCAGAGGAAAGCGGGGGCGGATTTTTGTTTATATAGTTAGAAAGACCTCTTGGATACATAAAACTTTGTCATGAGCAATTTTTTATACAACAAATATTTTTAGAGTTTCTGGGTTATCCCGCTTTACATGGGCTACTTTGTATGTCATCACGATATAATTGGAACATATATACAGAGCGTCATAGACCACCCATATCACCCACTTTTTTTATAAACGCGATATTTTAGGGAAAAATGTTTCAGATAGAATTTGTATGGTTTCAAAGAGGACATATAACAACTATATCATGTTGTTTACATATGGGACCACTTTCGAGATATTCACTGATCGTTACTTTTCTTAAATAGAAATTCTAATTTTTTATTATATCATTTTTTTCTACGAATTAATTTTAACAACTTTTGCCTGAAACTTTTCTATTTGCCTAATATTTTTTTAGATATTTAAGAAAAACTCCGTAACTTTTTCAATATTTAACTTATGATATCTCGCTAACTGTTTGTCGGGAGAAAAAATAGTACTAGACTTTTTTATTCTATTTGGTCTCAAGAATATATTGTTACAATAATGCCCTAACTTTTGTTAATTTATGGGATACTTTTGAGAATTTCAAAGTCATCAAATTAACAAAAGTCAGGGCGCTATTATAACAATACCCAGCAAATACAATATTACATGTAACGTGCATGTTAGTTGTAATTTCCTACTCAACAATATAACTGTTATACAAGGTGCACGATTTATCTGAAGACATTGAAATATCTCGAGAACTATGCATTGGATAAAAAAAAGTGTTTAATGAAAGTTGTTAGTCTCGAAGGGGGACATCCAATGATACCAAACTCGACCTCCCACCCCACCCCCTGGGGGTGGGGGTTGGGGGCAACTTTGAAATCTGAAATGGAAACCTCCATTTTTTATTACAGATACGGATTCTACGCCACAAAATACGTAAATTTTGTCCGAAACTTTTTTTTTTATTTGTGATAGATGGCGCTGTAACCGCAAAAAATTATATTTTCCGCAATTCTCCAGAAATGATCATTGGATTGAGAAATAAAAAATACCTGTTCAATATTTTTAAAGAACATAATAAAAGTTATCCCCCCCATCCTCTCGGGGTAGGGTGGGTGATAACGTTCAAATCTCAAGTTGGGACTCACATTTTTCATTACAGAATTAGATTGTACGTGAAATTTTTATTGAAACAATTTTTTTCATTCGTGATAGATAGCGTTGAATTTTTCCGAGAAACTACTTTTAATATTACACAGGAACAACGACGAGGACGTAGTAGTTTTATGTTCCCTTCGGGTGCTTATTTAATGTGAGTCCCCTTGCCTCTCACTGTTCAATTAATTATAGAGTAAGTGTTCGAAATTTTTACCTTCAACTTCAATACACTTATTGATCCTTTTTTCAAATGACTGTACACAGGATAGAAGCATGTCTGCGGGAGTTTCAGCGCAAGCGTTTCTTATGCGTTCTACCATGTTTTCACGAGTTGTTGGCACTTGTTGATAAACCTTATCTTTTAGGTAACCCCACAGAAAGAAATCCGGCGATGTCAAATCAGGCGATCTAGCAGGCCAATTAATCGGGCCACCTCTACCGATCCAACGTTACCACCCACCCTACACCGAGAGGATGGGGGAGGGAATAACTTTTATTGTGTTCTTTAAAAATATTGAACAGGTATTTTTTATTTCTCAATCCAATGATCATTTCTGGAGAATTGCGGAAAATATAATTTTTTGCGATTACAGCGCCATCTATCACGAATAAAAAAAAAGTTTCGGACAAAATTTACGTATTTTGTGGCATAGAATCCGTATCTGCAATAAAAAATGGGGGTTTTCATTTAAGATTTCAAAGTTACCCCCAACCCCCACCTCCAGGGGGTGGGGTGGGAGGTCGAGTTTGGTATCATTGGATATCCCCCTTCGAGACCAACAACTTTCATTAACCACTTTTTTTTATCCAATGCATAGTTCTCGAGATATTTCAATGGCTTCAGATAAATCGTGCACCCTGTATACATAGATATATAGTGTATACAGTGCCTATCAAAGGTTCCTGGTCATCTAAATAATTTTTGAGTAGTTTGAAATGTAGGATTCAAATTTATATGGATACAATGGGAGCACAATGTCTATTATTTAAACACAAAAACACCCACCTCACACCCCCGGGGTCGGGGGCAGGAGGGAGCCAAAAAATCTTAAATGGCATGTGGGCTTGAGTGAGGACCCGTTCGAAACGGCTTTCCGAGACGAAAACAACGCGAGGTCATCGAGATCTCTACGATTTTTTTTCGCAGAGTTATGATCATTTGAACATTTCTATTAAGATTTTGCGATAGCGAGGGCCCATGGAGACAACAGAAGAAAGATAAGGCTTCACGCCGGCACACGTGTTCCTGAGTGTGTGTGTGTGTGTGTGTGTGTGTGTGTCAACAAAGATAAGGACCCCATGATCCGTGAGTCTCGTAGTATTTAACGACTCCAAACCCTCTTTGTTGTGTGTGTGTGTGTGTGTGTGTGCGCGTGCGTGCGTGCGTGCGTGCGTGCGTGCGTGCGTGCGTGCGTGCGTGTATATGCGAGTCCGGCCAATCAAGGCAAGACCGCTTGCGTGTCTGGCCAACTAAGGAAAGACCGAGATGGGAACACTGGTATATGTGAAGGAATAGAAACACTAATTATTTTACCAAATGTTCAAATTGATGTCCTTCGACAACTTGGCAGTGTCCTAAGCGAACATAAAACGTATCGATAACGTTAGTTAAGAAATCGGGTGTGATTGAATTTGAAACGTTCACACACACTCACACACACACATGCACGCAACAAAGAGAGTTTAGAGTCGTTAAATACTACGAGACTGACAAATCGTGGGGTCCTTATCTTTGTTGACACACATACACACATACCCACACTCACGCACGCACACACACACACACAGGAACGTGCGTGCATGCGTGAAGTTTTATCTTTTTTCTGTTGTTGCCATGGGCCCTCGCTATCGCAAAATCTCAATAGAAATGTTCAAATAATCATACCTCTGCGAGAAAAGTCGTAGAGACCTCGGCGAGCTCGCGTTATTTTCGTCTCGGAAAGCCCTTTCGAACGAGCCCTCACTCAACCCCACATGCCATTTAAGATTTTTGGCTCCCCCTCCGCCCGTCCCCCGGGGGTGTGAAGGTGGGTGTGTTTGTGGTTAAATAATAAACTTTGTGATCCCATTGTATCCCTATAAATTTGAATCCTACATTTCAAACCATTCAAAAATTATTTAGATGGCCCGGAACTTTTGGTAGGCACCGTATATACATATACATAGATATATAGATATATTTATACATATATATATATATATAAATTTCTGTCTCAAACTTTATAGCATTAATTTTTTTAATTAAAAGCTGTGTCAATTTTTAAATTAACTAATTGTATCGATCAAATAAAAAGATATTGATATATGCATTTATTTATAAGTATCTTCTATCGATTATTTCTAAAATTCCATCCAAGATATTGATTAAGAGCCGACGACAATATAATCGAAGATTACAGATTGCGTGAAAAGTTCGCGGAGCGAAACTGAAATAAAGAATACCTAATTCTAAAAATGATTTTATTCTTCAATATAGTCTCCATTAACTTCAATACACTTGGCTCAATGGCTCTCCAATAATTTTATTCCATCGCGGAAGTGTGTTTCTGGAAGGTCTGCGAAATAAGCCTCTACGGCTGCTATAGCTTCTTCATTCAACAAAAAATGCTTTACACGGAGAAATTGTTTCAGGTTTCGGAACAGATAGAAGTCGCTGGGTGCCAAATCTGGCGAATACGTTGGATGATCAAGCAATTTGTACTTCAATTCATTGATTTTAGACATTGACAAAACACTTTTGTAAGCAGGTGCGTTGTCTTAGTGAAAAATGATTTGTTTGTGCTGCAAACCAGATCTTTTCTCACGAATTTTTGCGTCCAATTGATCCAAAAGGTTACAATAATATTCAGAGTTAATTGTTTTACCATTTTCCAGATAGTCAATTAACAAAATCCCTTTAGCATCCCAAAAAACTGATGCCAAAATCTTTTTTACCGATCTTTCATGCTTTGTTTGCTTTGCAGCTGAACATCCAGCTTCAGTCCACTGTAAACGTTCCTGTTTCAATTTAGGATCATGGTGATAGATTCAAGTCTCATCCATAGTTATAAAACGACGCACAAAATCGGTTTTATTCTTCTTAAAACGATCCAAATGACGCTGAGAAATTTGCTTTGGAGCGAGTTTTTGTAGAATTGTTAACGTATGCAGCACCACTTTTCCAAACACCCTTTTCATTTGTAATCTTTTATGTAAAATATACCATACCCGTTCATCTGAAATGCTTATGGTATGAGCAATTTCACGCGTAGTCACACTTGGATCTTCAAAAACAATAACATGTATTTGCTCAATGATTTCTGGTGTTGATCCGCTTTTTGGACGTCTACTGCGTGGATCATTTTCAATGCTTGTAGGACCACGTTGAAACTCAAGTGCTCATTTACAAACCGTTGTTTTTGAAGCAGCAGTTTTCCCTAACACATTTACCATCTCGGAATGAATTTCCATTGCCTTTAAACCTTCTTTAACAAAGAACTCAATCACTGCACGCTGTTTCAAATTTTTCATTGCAAACAAATATACTGACACGTCAATTTCAATTGGCTTGTAAACACAGAAAGAATTGACAGTTGGAAATGAAACCTAACCTAGGTTCATGTGAAGAGTGATTCTATATAACCGACTACAATTTATAATTCTACTGTTTACTTATAGATGCCGCTCAGTGAACTTTTCACGCAACCTGTATATATACACCCCGCAACAAAATTAGCGCAACAAAAATTTATATCAAAATTTCACTCAATTTGAAATAATCGTAACTTTGCGAAAACTTATCGTATTTGGAAAATTCTTTTTTAATTTTAAAGGGTAAAGCCTCTATTTTAAGGAACTTTCATCAGATTATGATTCTGCCCTCCTCCCCTCCTGCCATCTCTTCAAAAGTAAGGACGTGTTTTGTTTCCAAAAATTTGCATAGTTTGACGCGCTTGACGGGGTGCAATGATTTTTTCTCGCAAACTTGATTAAATTTATCATAAAATATGAACTGTTCTCTAGAAATTAAAAAAAAATTGAAGTCTCTACGATTTTTTTTTTGGCAAAGTTACGACGTATCAAAGTTACCTATGCATTTATTCCTGTTACCGCCAGCATTAGCATCACCCAATGCACACGAGGAAGTTGCTGGTCGGATTTTGTGCATCGTGTGTATGTGTACGTGTGTGTGCGTGCATGTGCGCGCGCGCGCATGTGTGTGTGTGTGTAGGTGGGTGACGTGTTTGACGGAAAAAATGAAACAATATTGCACGAAGAAATGGAGGTTTGCACTTAATAGTGTGTATTACGTCCTCGACTTCTAATTACTTCCTGAAGACGCTCGTTCATATTGATGCAGGATCTGGTTGCATCCTAAGGAATTTCGTGCCATATGCGTGTAATGCTATTTCCAGTTGTTGAAGAATAGTTGGCGGTCTCTCTAAGTTTTGCAGCCTTCTTCCCATCATATCCCACACATGTTCGATGGTACTTAAATCCGGACTTATTGCTGGATGTGATAGCACCTCGAGGTTGTTTTCCTCCAGAAAGTCAAGTATAATTCTGGCAGTGTGTGGGCGAGCATTAAGATGAAATTGCGCCCCATTTCATGACGCATCGGAATGACATGAGGACGCAAAATTTCCTTCACCTAGCGTTCCGCTGTCATTCCAGGAGGTGGTATGGTGACAAGATTTGTGCGTCCATGCATCGATATTCCACCCGATACCATGATGGAGCTACCACCAAACGCTTGAACAGGCTGAATGCAATTCTGTTCAAAACGGTGTCCATTACGACGCCAAACACGAATCCTTCTATCGCAATTGAATATTCAAAATCGTGATTCATCAGTGAATAACACGTTATTCCATTGTCTCGCAGTCCAATTCAAATGATTGCATGCATATTGTAAACGAGCACGTCTATGAGCCACAGTTAACACTCGAGCACGAGCCCGTGATCTCAGGTTTGCATCGTGCAAACGCCTCCTGACTGTTTGCACACTAATTCGTCTATGCGGGAGAACTTCAATTGCAATTTGTCGCGCTGATCTTGACGGATTTCGGATTGTTTCATTGACGAGGAGATGATCTTCTCTAGCTGATGTTACTCGTCTTCGACCTTGTCCTCTCCTCCGACGAAAATTGCCAGACTCGTGTTCAGTTGTAATGTTTTTTGACACATTGATCTTGTCTTGTTGTAGATGATAACAGTTCAAAACCACATATCACAACGTTTCTTTGAGCTAATACTGTTTACATTTTCAAGACAAGCACTACAACTCTGTGTAAACTTATTCCAGTTTCATTCAGAAAACAGTAGAATAAAGTCATAACAATGCCTTTTCTGAATGAAAATCAAGTTGCGCAAGTTATTGCACTTTTGGAAGAAGGATTGAGCCAAAGTCATATTGCAAGGAAAATAGGTGTTAATCGGTTTTCCTTTTCTCGAGTTTGGGCTCGTCATCAAGAGACTGGCAAACAGTCAAGAGGCGTTTGCACGATGCAAACCTGAGATCACGGGCTCGTGCTCGAGTGCCAATGTTAACTGTGGCTCATAGACGTGCTCGTTTACAATATGCACGCAATCATTTGAATTGGACTGCGAGACAATGGAATAACGTGTTATTCACTGATGAATCATGATTTTGAGTATTCAATTGCGATAGAAGGATTCGTGTTTGGCGTCGTAATGGACACCGTTTTGAACGGAATTGCATTCAACCTGTTCGAGCGTTTGGTGGTAGCTCCATCATGGTATGGGGTGGAATATCGACGCATGGACGTACAAATCTTGTCACCATACCACCTCCTGGAATGACAGCGGAACGCTAGGTGAAGGAAATTTTGCGTCCTCATGTCATTCCGATGCGTCGTGAAATGGGGCGCAATATCATCTTAATGACAATGCTCGCCCACACACTGCCAGAATTATACTTGACTTTTTGGAGGAAAACAACCTCGAGGTGCTATCACACCCAGCAATAAGTTCGGATTTAAATCCCATCGAACATGTGTGGGATATGATGGGAAGAAGGCTGCAAAATTTAGAGAGACCGCCAACTACTCTTCAACAACTGGAAATAGCATTACAACGCATATGGCACGAAATTCCTTAGGATGCAACCAGATCCTGCATCAATATGAACGAGCGTCTTCAGGAAGTAATTAGAAGTCGAGGACGTAATACACACTATTAAGTGCAAACCTCCATTTCTTCGTGCAATATTGTTTCATTTTTTCCGTCAAACGCGTCACCCACCTACACACACACACACATGCGCGCGCGCGCGCGCACACGCACGCACACACACGTACACATATACACGATGCACAAAATCCGACCAGCAACCTCCTCGTGTGTATTGGGTGATGCTAATGCTGGCGGTAACAGGAATAAATGCATAGGTAACTTTGATACGTCGTAACTTTGCCAAAAAAAAACGTAGAGACTTCAATTTTTTTAATTTGTAGAGAACAGTTCATATTTTATGATAAATTTAATCAAGTTTGCGAGAAAGAATCATTGCACCCCGTCAAGCGCGTCAAACTATGCAAATTTTTGGAAACAAAACACGTCCTTACTTTTGAAGAAATGGCGGAAGGGGAGGAGGGCAGAATCAAAATTTAATGAAAGTTCCTTAAAATAGAGACTTTACCCTTTAAAATTAAAAAAGAATTTTCCAATACGAATTTTCCAAATACGATAAGTTTTCGCAAAGTTACGATTATTTCAAATTGAGTGAAATTTTGATATAAATTTTTGTTGCGCTAATTTTGTTGCGAAGTGTATATATAGTTTCTTTTCTAGTTTTCGACATAATTAGCTGGAAAGTTTCCAAATGAATACCCTATATATCAACCTATATATCAACCTATATATCAACTACTAATATATATATTAGGTGTACAAATGAATAATCCAAATTATTTTAAGCAGTTATGAAATCAATTTAAATTGAATAGATTTTCCCGCTCTTTTGTGGTTATGCAATGTTGACATATAGCTATTAAAAAGAACATATAGTTTGGCGAAAGGCCCAACATAACCTTCAAAAGTATTCAGTTCAGTACAGTCGAAAATGGCAACGAATAAGATGCATATCCGACACTGCATTCTTTATGAATTTCAACAAGGAAAAAATGCTGCAAGAGCGTGCGAATCGATTTGTTCCTTTCTCGGCGAAGGTGTTATATCATACGATGTGTGCGCATTTTGGTTTAAACGGTTTAAAAGCGGTAATTTCAGTCTAATCGACAAACAATGCCCTGGTGGCCCTCCGAAATGCAATAATGATGATTTGGAACAACTGCTCGCTGAGAATTCGGCACAAACACAAAAAGAGCTTGCAGAACAGTTGGGAGTAACGCAGCAAACGATTTCCAAACGCCTACATGAGACGGGAAAGATCCAGAAAGAAGGAAAATGGGTTCCGCATGAACTCACTGAAACCAACAAAAATCAACAAGTGGCAGTGTGTCTTTCTTTTCTCAATAAGCAGCGTCGAAAGCAGCTTTCTTGTGGAAAATCGTTACGGGCGGAAGAAATGGATACTCTGTGACAATCCGAAACGCATAAAGTCATAGGTAAATCCCGGCGAATCATCAAAATCGATCGCAAAACCCGAGTCGCTTCGGAAAGAAGGTTCTTCTCTGCATTTAATGGGATATCAAGGGCGTGCTTTATTATGAGTTGTTGGAACCGGGTGAAACAGTTACTGCGGACTACTACCAACGTCAATTAATCTGCTTGAGTCAAGAATTGGAATGAAAACGCCCGTATACTGGCAAAGGAGAACGTCCAGTGAAATTGTTGCATGACAACGCCAGGCCACACATTGCTTCCAATACAAAAGACACCATAATGAGTCTTGGTTGGGACGTCTTGCAGCACCCGGCGTATTCACCAGACATTGCTCCATCCGATTATCACTTGTTCCGGTCGATGCAACATGCCTTGTCCGATATGCACTTCCAATCAGTGGATGAGATCCGAAAATGGCTTAACGACTTTATCGTGTCCAAAGACGTAACATTCATCAGCTGCCTGAAAGATGACTTAAAGTTATAGAAAGCAACGGCGAATACTTTGATTGAACAATTTAATTTACTTTCTTTTAAAATAAACCTTGAATATAGCTGAAAAAATTGAATTATTCATTTGTACACCTAATATATATGGTATGTATATACACATAGACAACATATGGTATGTATATACACATACACATAGAGATAATTGTATTAAAATTAAAAAAATATTTGTTCGAATACGACTATGATTACATTTATTCAAATTAAGCAGCTAACTTCTAATGAAATACAGAGGTTCTGAATGTAAACTTTTTTCTTGAATTTAGAAAATATCGCTTAAGCAATAATTGCTTAATTTAAGTAAATGTATTCACAGTCGTATTCGAAGAAATATTTGTTTAATTTTAATATAATTTTTCTCAGTGTATATATAATTATATTATGTAAAAATAATATACAGAGTGTTTGATAGCTGATCATGCAGATGAAAGTTGGAGATAGATTGGGTGTAGCCGAGAAGAAAAGTCATGTACCATAATGTCAAATTGGCAATAGTTATCGAGTTATTAATTAAAACATGTGAGCCAACGAGCGCGTAGAGAGCGGAGGGCGACCGCAGTAAGCACATAGACATTTGATACAGGCGGAGTCAGCGAGTGACGGTAGGCGAGCGCGCGCGGCGAGGGGCAATGTAAACAACAAGAGGCGAACGCGCGCTCGTTGGCTCACATGTTTTAATTAATAACTCGATAACTATTGCCAATTTGACATTATGGTACATGACTTTTCTTCTCGGCTACACCCAATCTATCTCCAACTTTCGTCTGCATGATCAGCTATCAAACACCCTGTATATACAGTGTGTCTCAGAACTTTGGGACACGAGCTCCGTAGGGACATAGAACTAAGTGAGAGGAACAAGAAAGTCTTCTATCATAATGTGAAAATCGTAATAGTTTTTTAATTATAACAGCGCAAAGTTAGGCATTTTCCACGCCCAGCGCGGCCTATAGACGCTCCGCGGCAAACTATGTGCGTATTACTGAGTAATAACGCGTTCCGCGCTGACTGTCGCAATAGCGTTTTGGCGCTTTGACGCCGCGCGACGGTTAGCGCGAGCCGCGTTATCGCTCAGTCCCTACGCACACAGCTTGCCGCGGAGCGTCTGTAGGCCACGCTGGGCGTCGAAAACGCCTAACTTTGCGCTGCTATAATTAAATACTATTATGATTTTCACATTATGGCTGAAGACCTTTTTGTTCCTCTCACTTAGCTCTATATCTCTACTGAGCCTATGTGTCAAAGTTCTGAGACACTCTGTATACAGCGTGAAGAAAAAACTACGGGACCCCTGAAAATTTCGAAAAATATACACTTTATAAAAAAATGTTTCAGACAAAAGTTGTAGCGTTGAAAAGGATCTATTTACCGATCTTAACAAACTGACATTCGATGGCATCATCAAGGTCAGGACAAGGTCATCACGGATTTTTTAAATGGAACTCCCAATTTTTTATTACATATTCTTATAGCCCCTCTTCAGGCCTTTCCAAAGCACTGTAGTTTTATAAAATTTGAATAAGCTGTTCCGAAATTATCGAGTTTTTTAAGTAAGATATGTAGCCAACTAAGGCAAAATCGGAGGATGATCCGGCCAACTAAGGCAAGGTCGTAGGATCATCCAACTAAGGCAAGATCGGAGGATGATCCAGCCAACTCGTAAAAATAATTGCGCGACTAACTTCCAGGCGTTGGCTCCTATTGGTTTGTCTTAATTTCGTTTATTGATTTATTTCAGTTATTTATTTATTTGAACTATTCTGCTGTTCGATGTTTATTTCTTCCATTTATTCATTTAATACTCATTACAGTGAATCGCAACCTCGACTGAAATTCCTCTATTTTTTTGAAAATTATTAAGTAACAGTTTGAAGCTAGTTGTAAGCTGACTTAATTGCACTTCATTCCGTGCTCATTATTATTCTTCAGCACTGTCTTTAGAATAACTTTGAATTGATCCAAATATTAATTTAGTCGATTAGACTAAATCTTACCACTTCTGCTTGTCAATATGGCAAGTCTTTCAGAACGAGAACGCATATCTCTTTTGATGATGAGAGGATGGGATGATCGACTAAAGTCGTACAATGATGTGAGGCGGCTTTTTAATGAAACTTTTCGTAATCAGGGTAATGCCATTTCAAAATCTACCATTGAAAGAACGATAAGGCGTTTTTAGGAAACTGGAAGTGTGAAAAATCATGCAATACCAGGTAGGCCAATATCAGCAACAAGTGTAGAGAAATCATTAGATGTTCCACAATCCTTTATCGAAAATCCGCATGATTCGACCCGCAAAGTAGGACAGCAACATGAAATAGATCAAATGTCTGTGCTTAAAATATTGAAAATGAATAAATTTCATCCTTATAAGGTCCATCTTGTACAAGAGCTAAATGAAGATGATTTTGATAGGCGCATTGAATTTTGTGATTTGATAATGGAAAAAATAGCCGAAGATCCTAACTATCTATCAAATGTGTTTTCAGATGAGGCAACATTTCAGTTAAATGGCCACGTTAATCGACACAGTTGTAGATTTTGGTCAGATACAAATCTTCACTGGATTGAAGAAACACACACGCAGTATCTACAAAAAGTGAATGTTAGCGTAGGCATTTTGAATAATATTCTTATAGGTTCACTCTTTATTGACGGAAATCTAACAGCGATAAAATATGAGAATATGCTAAGAAACGAAATAGTTCCAGCGATACAAGCAATGGATACAATCATGGATGACAACTTCGAGCATACATGGTTCCAACAAGATGGTGCCCCCCCACATTACGGAAGGGACGTCCGTAATTATCTGGACACAGTGTTTCCTCATCGATGGATAAGTAGAAGAGGACCTATAGAATGGCCTCCTCGATCACCCGATTTATCACCTAACGATTACTTCCTGTGGGACCATTTAAAAGATAGTTTACAAAACGAAACCACAAAATATGGATGACTTACGAAATCGAATTCTTGATGAAGCTGCTCTCATCCCTGCTGACTACATTCAAAAAGCCGTTTCATCTTCTTACGATAGATTAGCTTATTGTCAAACTGTTGATGGCGGACGTTTTGAACAATTACTTTAAACCTTTCCAGTATTGCCTTAGTTGGCCGGACATCTCCCGACCTTGCCTTAGTTGGCCGGATCATCCTACGATCTTGCCTTAGTTGGCTGGATTATCCTCCGATCTTGTCTTAGTTGGCCGGATCATCCTACGATCTTGCTTTAGTTGGCCGGATCATCCTACGATCTTGCCTTAGTTGGCCGGATCATCCTCCGATCTTGCCTTAGTTGGCTGGATCATCCTCCGATCTTGCCTTAGTTGGCCGGATCATCCTACGATCTTGCCTTAGTTGCCCGGATCATCTTACGATCTTGCCTTAGTTGGCTGGATCATCCTCCGATCTTACCTCAGTTGGGCGGATCATCCTACGATTTTGCCTTAATTGGCTGGATCATCCTCCGATCTTGCCTTAGTTGGCTAGATATCTTACTATAAAAAACTCGATAACTTCGGAACAGCTTATTCAAAGTGGATAAAGTCATAGTGCTTTGAAAAGGTCTGAAGAAGGGCTATAAGAATAGGTAATAAAAAATTGGGGGTTCGATTTAAAAAATCCGAGGTGACTTTGTCCTGACCTTGATGACGCCACCCTAGACCAAATTGTTAAGATCGGTAAATAGATCTTTTTCAACGCTGTAACTTTTGTCTGAAACATTTTTTTATAAAGTGTACATTTTTCGAAATTTTCAGGGGTCCCTGTATTTTTTCTTCACCCTGTATATAATATAATTTTTTTTTATTTTGTTAATCTTAGTTTATTTTAATATTATTTCAGGAAATTATAGAATTCATTCGCTTCTAAATATTTTTTGCATGTAAGAAAATTAAGAATTTAAAAGCTTATATATAATATGCTATATATAACAGATATAAACGATTATCTTCTTTAGTCTTCTATTGGTAAATGTACGAAGTTCTTGAGAAATAGCCGCGGTGCATTATAGTTTTACGATGCGTCAATTAAAAATTTTCCACAACGGACGTGTATATAAGAAATATACAATGCGATGTATCGACGTCATTGTGGGTGCAGGCCTAGTTTTCGAGTTCGCAGCACCGATTACTCAAGGTAAATCCTCTCTTGAGCCTTCGCTGATTGAATGATGGTTCCAAGGTCGTCGGTGGGTGGGCTGCTCTGTCTGCTAATAAAGCGGACTTTATTATTCCATGTTGATGCACATATTAAAAGCCAGACGATGAGTGTGCAATTGACATAACCGTCTTGCGGCATTTCCCGATATCATTTCCTATCGATTTCTTCTTTTTCAAACGTAGATATTTTTTAATTGAACGAAGACAAACGAAAATCCTTAACATGTTCTATCAAAATCTGTTACATTTAATTCAGTGAACAATAATAGGTAACAAATAGAAAGAAATTAATATACCTAACACACTCGAAACAAATAGTACTCGATCAATATACGAGTCTAAAAAATGTTGAAATAAACGTGAAAAGTATGCTTGAGCAAAGTAGAATTTATTTTAACGGTTGTATTATTTGATATATTTATTATTCATAATTATATTATAATTACTTAGGCAGCACAAAATATTATGAAATCCTAAATATGCTTAGAATATTTTAGGCATGTACAAAATGATTCTAGAACATCTTGTTTTATCTAGATATTCCAATACATATATTTACTATTTATTTTAAGATTGAGATCAGTGTTTTAATTTCTTGACGTAATTTTACAGATATTTTCGTAACTTAATATGTATGCGTCTTAATCAGACATGACGATAAATCAGTTTAGACGATAAATCGAGATTCAAGAATCGATGTTATATAATTTCGTAAGCGAGTAACAAAGGTGTGCGCGTGACGACCAACGACGTGAATTTGTGTTATGACTCAGAGAGAAATCACATTTACCATTCGGTCACTGGGCAGTCTTTTCTCGCCCTTGACACAATTCGGCAGAAGTGGTTTTTGGAAAAGGCAATCTTACGTGTTGTTTTGCGTCACTTTTATTCGTATAACTATATATTTATTTCAGAAATATGAAATTTTTTTATCTTGTCTCCATGATAAATCCATGAAACTTGACTTGTTGACATTAACAGATTATTTTTGTCAAAATTCCTTGATTTCAACATTTATCGCAAATTCTTTCGATTTATATAAAAGGAACTTGTTTATTTTTACTGCATACATAATTTTTGAATAAAAATTTCGTTAAGAAAAACAAGATCATCCCAAACTTATATGCTCAAATTATTCATGATTAATAAAAAAAAGTGAATAACACAAAACAATCACTATTTTTGTACTTTTGCATCGTATTTTATATGTTATTATTATATTAGTATTAAAACGATTTCAGAGTATTGATTCGTTCAGTAAACTGTATTTTTGTCGAAGAAACATTAAATCCTGTACAAAGAGCCAAAATACATGTATATTCTCGCGTAAATCCACTTACATGTTCTTTGGGAAAGACGGACGGAAAAACCGCAAGTATTAGATATTTGCAGTTATTTAGAATTTGAGTTGGGGTAATAGTAAACCACCGCTGGTGCCGGTAGTTGCCAATGAGCAGCATGGAGTTCAATCAGTTGCAGAAGCGTCTTTTTAACCGAAGGCAGTATTGTCGTTTCTTCTGCTAAAAAAGCATCGCGCACACTCCCAAGCAGTTGCTGTAGTTGTACTGGCAACTCTGCATCCAAGTCCTTACCGATACACATGAGGATGAAGAATAAGCAATTCGTCTACGGGACACAAATATCCATTAAAATTATAAACAAGTTTTAATAGAAAAAAAATAAAAATACAAAAATAATAAAAATAGATAAAATAAAATTATTTACGAAAAGTTACACCTTATATATAGAAGCTGGAGTCACATCTGTCTTGATCACATAAGGTCGCATGTAGTTCTTAAGATATATCGCTTTAAAATGTTGCATTTTGTAATTGATTATATTCATTTGTTTATCATTATTATCAAACATATCCTTATTATTTTTTTTGTTTGTATTTCTTATGCTTACATGAGCTAGTTTTTGTGAGTATGTTATATAATGAACAGATTAGAATACCAAAAAAAAATATAATCTCCAATAAATTCTCTAGTATCTTTAATAGAGAGATCTCTAATATCTCTAATATCTCTAATAAATTTGATTTTGTAACGATTATCTTTCTGAATAATATTTAAAAAATTTTTGTAGTTGCTCATTGTTTCTTAAAAACTGATTAACAAATAAATCATGTTATTATGTAAAAAAGTGATTTGATCTCTGTTCTACCAAAAGGTTTTATATATTATGTATTATGTATTGTCAATTAATTGTGTAAAAATTACATACTATCAAAATATTCTTCGAATTTTTTATCATACTAAATTAATAAATATATTAAAATAATAAATTCTGTAAAAATTAATAAGGCCCCTATATAAAATTTAAGTTTAAATATATGTAACGAAATTAGTAAAGAAATATTTCAATAATAAAAATTATTTAAATTTAAACCTTACGTAAGGATTTTTGTTTGTTTTCTCAGAATCTTTACATGATAGATGATTTTACTAAGGCAAAAGATTCGAATATTTTTTGATAGGTTATTTGTATAGGTTGTTTGTAAATTGAATATTAGTAGTAACATATTTGAAGAAACTAGCGCATATAAATAAAAAGAAATATAAATGAAAAAGAATAGCATGCAATATATTTGCAGTGACAGTAGCGAAGAATAATTAATAATACTAATTCAAAATAGTTTTCAATATCATTTAATGTAAAATTATATAACTTTAATATAATATATCTCAGGAATTGCATGTTACTTCCATGTAATTCAAAGTATAGATGATTTTTGATTCTATTCTATACAATATATATCAAAATCGAAATAATTCGTTAGTTATAAGTTCTATAAATAATTACCGAAGAACGAAAACAAAAGGCAATGCCTAAAATATTATAAGAATAGTACTTTGATTTTGATTTAATTTTGACTATGGAATATTGGTTTACTGATGTACTGATATACTGATTATACAGGGTGTTTCTAAAGTCCGACCCCACCCCTGGATTTCAGAAACGGCTTTAAATATGGAAAAATGTTTCAGACAAAAGTTGTATGGTTTCAAAGAGGACATATACATACAACAACTATATCATTTTGTTTACAGATGGCACCGCTTTCAAGATATTCACTGATCATTAATTTTTTTAACCCATTAACGCCCAAAAGTCCTAAAATATTAGCCTTACTTTGCAATTGTATTTTATGTAGAGAAACATATTATATAAGGTTGGAATAGCATTTCCTTATGTTTTCGGGGTCGTTCTATAAGATTCCGGCATCAGAATTTTTTTAGATTCACAATAAAATCCAATATGGTGGAATTTTTGGAGAAAGGTCGTGAAAAATCAACAATTTTACTTCTTATAAGTTTGATTTCGTATCAAAAACGTTACTTTGATACAGATACAAGTGTCACATGTTGTCTCAAAAATGTTGAACTTTCAAAATATGCATTGGTGAAAATATGAAATCAAGATGGCTGCCTCAAAATGGCGGTTTGAGCGAAAAAACTTAAAAATAATGTATTTTTAGAATAACTTCGCAGAATCCTAGTATTTAGCATCAATTTAGTATCCAGGGTACTGATTTTAGATTATTTGCTGACAACTAATTCATATTAGAGAATTTCAAAATGGCGGATCCAAGATGGCGATTAAAAAGCAGGAATAATCGTGAAAATTTCCAGATTTTCATGAATTTTCTTCTATTATTTTCATATTCATAAATTCGAGATGTACACACGCACATATACAGGGTGGGTAATTATAAACTTACAAACTTTATAAAATACATAAAAAACATCGAGATAAGTACAACGGGCAAAAAGAAATAGAAATCGACTACGTAAAGTTTTGAAAAAAATATGCTAAATGAATGAGCGAATAAACGCTCAGTGGGCATGCGTTGTGGGCATCGCAGGTATGCTACTCCGTACTGCTTGGGCCGGATTGGCAGGTAACAACAGCGGACCGGCGCGCGCTGTTCTTGCCTGTCAATCCGATTCGGCGGTTGAGTAGCAGGCCCGCGATATCCGACCACTGCGCATTTATTCGCTCATTTATTTAATAATTGTTCTCAAAACTTTATGTAGTCAATTCCAATTTTTTCCCGTCCGTTGTATTTATCTCGATGTTTTTGTAAAGTTTATAAGTTTATAATTACCCACCTTGTATATGTGCGTATGTACGTCTCGGAAATAATTTATGAATATGAAAATAATAGAAGAAAATTCATGAAAATCTGGAAATTTTCATAATTATTCGTGTCTTTTAGTCGCCATCTTGGATCCGCCATTTTGAAATTCTCTAATATGAATTAATAGTCAGCAAATAATCTAAAATCAGTATCCTGGATATTAAATTGATGCTAAATACTAGGATTTTGCGAAGTTATTCTAAAAATACATAATTTTCTAAGATTTTTTGCTCAAACCGCCACTTTGAGGCAGCCATCCTGAATTCACATTTTCACCAATGCATACCTTGAAAGTTCAACATTTTTGAGACAATATGTGATACTTGTATCTGTATCAAAGTAACGTTTTTGATACGAAATCAAACTTATAAGAAATAAAATTGTCGATTTTTCACGACTTTTTCTCAAAAATTCCGCCATATTGGATTTTATTGTGAATCTAAACGAATACTGATGTCGGAATCTTGTAGAACGACTCCGAAAACATAAGGAAATGCTATTCCAACCTTATATAATATATTTCTCTACATAAAATACAGTTGCAAAGTAAGGCTAATATTTTAGGACTTTTGGACGTTAATGGATTAAATGGAAACCCCAATTTTTTATTATATCATCTCTTTCTACCAATTAGCTTTGATAATCTTTGTTTGAAACATTTTTTTGTTTGCCTAATATTTTTTGAAATATTTATGCAAAACTTGATAAATTTTTATAATAATTAACTTACTATATCTCGCTATTTGTTGGAAGAGAAAATAGTACTAGATTCTTTTACTTTATTTGATTTCAAAAATATATTATTACAATAGTGCCCTGACTTTTGTTAATTTGATAATTTTGAAATTTTCAAAAATCGATGAGTTAACAAAAGTTAGGCACTATTGTAACAATATATTCTTGAGACGAAATAGAATAAAAAAGTCTTGTAATATTTTTTCTTCCGACAAATACCGATATATCGTAAGTTAAATCCCATACAGCACCGGACATCCAATGGATGTACGTTTCACGTCCAATTTATGTCCGTATGTCTGATTTACGTCTGTGGACATAAATTGGACGTAACAAGGATGTCCTTATTGGACATGGGACCTGTAGGATGTCCGATGTACGTCCATCGGACGTCCATGTCCGAAGTTGTGAGAAACATATGTCCTATGGACATCTTTTGTAAAATAATGGACATATAACGGACGTCCAATAGACGTCCGTGTGCTATCTGGGATATATATACTACACAAATATATATAATATACAAATATATATAAAATACAGTAACACTTCCAAAAAATCGATTTTTTAAATATTTTTCAAAAGATTGATATTTTAGAAGTATGCTTCTAAAAGGGTTTCATGAAATTCAAAGTATTTCTCGAGATATATGAAGTTTAATTAAAGCGAACGCATGGCGTTGAAACGCGTACTTAGCCGGCCGCCCGTTGGCAGCCCGAAATGATCATTATTATTCCTCTTAGACCTTTTAGCTGCATGTGTTTGGTTATATAATATAAATTCCCAGCAAATACTGATAAATAAAAGTTAGATTGCCGTGATATAACAAATGTAACATGTAATATAACGTTGATATTGCAAGCACATACTTGTTAGTTGTAATTTCCTACTCATAAAAGTTGCAATTGTATAACAGAAATATAACGTTATATAACATAGATATATAACATATACAGTCGTGGACAAAATTAAGTGGATATCATAAATAACGAAAGGTTAATTTAATTTAACTATCCAGATAACCAAACCTGTGCGAGCAGATTTCGAGCAAAGCCTGTTATCATAGTTTGATGGCAAATAGGCAACAAATTTAACACAGAATCTGTTATATTAAATTATGCCACCAATCTGCGGTCAAATATGCGCCAGATTCTACTGTCGGATATTTAACAGCAAATTTGTAGCAAAAACCGCGCAAGACTTGCAGTAATTTGACGGCAGATTGGCGGTAGAAACCGAGCAAACTCTGCGCACAGACTATGCGCGTAGTTTGGCAGCAGGACCTGCGCGGTTTCTGCCAAAAATCTGCTCGCACGGCCTATCACGTAGGTCTTGTCGACAAAACACGAGCCTAATGAGGACACAGATGGCTATGGTTTTGATGTGGGGATCTGATCGAAATTGGCGTCAATCTGCGCGCATTCTGCTAGTATTTTGCTTACCGGGTAATAATGTCAAAAAATCAAACTTTTATTGCTTATTTAAATTAACGAAGTATAATTTGACAAAATATAAAGAAAAACCAATTGTAACAAATAATATATTAGGTGTACAACTTTGCTTCCGCCGTTTTTTTCCGAAATTCGAGGCTTTATTGTAAAAAACTGGTTATACTGTTGTATCCGACCCACAAGGTTTGTGGCAGCGTCCGTTGTCCGCGAGCCTTAGGCATCTGATGCTGATTTTGACATCTGAGCGAGGATTGTCCTGACGACGGAAAATCGATAAGAAGTAAACACCAAGAACAGCTGACAGAGAGTCTCTGGCAAGCTGTCATCAAAGACAGACACGAGAATTCAGAATTATTAAAATAGAGAATTATTCTTGTTTAAAGCGTGAGCGAGTTATGCTGTAAATATTAAAGCTTCTTAATCGTTACGCGGGTGTTTTCATTTACTCGAGTGCAAACGCGAGTGCGAGAGTGAGCGCAACATTTTCAAAATGTTGAAACTTTAATATTTACAGCACAACTCGCTCACGCTTTAAACAAGAATAATTCTCTATTTTAATAATTCTGAATTCTCGCGTCTGTCTTCGATGACAGCTTGCCAGAGACTCTCTGTCAGTTGTTCTTGTTGTTTACTTCTTATCGATTTTCCGTCGTCAGGACAATCCTCGCTCAGATGTCAAAATCAGTATCAGATGCCTAAGGCTCGCGGACAACGGACGCTGCCACAAACCTTGTGGGTCGGATACAACAATACATTTATGATTCAAAATATTGTCCATCGCTGGCCACTACTTCTCCCACCTTTCGGGTAGCGTACGAATCCCGCATTGAAAAAACTGGTCATCTTTTGAAGCGATCCACGAATCGATCCAATTTCTTAGTTCTTCATAAGACCGGAAGTGCTGGTCAACCACGCCGTGTACCATTGATCGAAACAAGTGATAGTCAGAGGGAGCAACGTCTGGAGAATACGGCGGGTGGGGTAGGACTTCCCATTTCAACGTTTCCAAGTATGTCTTGACTACTTTCGCAACATGGGCTCGAGCATTGACATGCTGCAAAATCACTTTATCGTGTCTCTCGTTGTATTGCGGCCGTTTGTCTTTCAATGCTTGGCTCAAACGCATTAATTCCATTCGATAACGTTCGCCTGTGATTATTTCAGTCGGTTTTAACAGCTCATAATACACTATGCCGAGCTGATCCTACCAAATACAGAGCATGACATTGGAGCTGTGAATATTCGGTTTGGCCGTCGACGTGGAAGCATAGCCGGGATATGCCCATGATTTTCTGCGCTTGGGGTTATCATAATGAACCCATTTTTCGTCCCCAATCACAATGCGATGCAGAAATCCCTTCTGTCTTTGCCTTTCAAGCAACTGTTCACTAGCAAACAAACGCCGTTCAACATCTCTCGGTTTCAACTCGTACGGCACCCAATTTCCTTGCTTCTGAATCATTTCCATGCCTTTGAGGCGTTTTGAAATTGCTTGTTGAGTCACTCCCAATGATCGTGCCAATTCTTCTTGACTTTGACACGAGTCTTCATTAAGTAATGCCTCCAATTCTACATCTTCGAAAACCTTCTCTCTTCCACCGCTATATCAGTCTTCGAGGTGAAAATCACCGTTCTTGAAACGTTGAAACCACTCATGACACGTTCTTTCACTAATAGCGGCCTCACCATAAGTATTTGAGAGCATTCGATGAGCCTCAGCCGCAGATTTCTTCATATTGAAGCAGAAAATTAAAACCTCCCACAAATGACGAGAATTTGGCTCGTAAACTGACATTTTCAATCGAGAATTACTTTATGATTCAGACACAAATCGATTAATGTTTCTATGGGGTTATGTTGACAGATGCCCAAGTTTATTGCATGACGTCTATGATCTATTTATTTCAACCACTACTTACCGCTAAAGCCATCTATAGGAAAACGGCGGAAGCAAAGTTGTACACCTAATATTAGAATTTTTATTGATTAATGATAATAACATAAAACTGCACATGGTCAAAATTAAGTGGATACTATACAAAGTAAGCATTAATACTTCATATTGTAGCTTTTTGCTTTCATTACTGCTTGTAATACGTCGTAGCATATTTTCAACAAGTTTTTCCAAATAATGTTTATCAATTCTTTGAAATTTTAGTTGCAATTCATTTAGAAACTCTTCTTTATTACTGCGTTTTTCTAATGGAATCTCTGCATCCAGTAAACTCCATAAATTTTCGATTAGGTTAAGGTCCGGACTTTGTGGAGGCCATTCAAGAACTTCTATTTTACAATTCTGGAAAAATTGTTTCGTTTTCTTTGCTGTGTACATTTACTGTGTACTGTTTACGTTTTCTTTACTGTGTGCTTTGGTTCAACAATGTTTAATGACGTTGTCGATAGGTTACGTTAAGTTTCTCTCACAATTATTCTGTCATTGTATGCATTTGTGTTACGTCTCCGTCCCCGACCATGTACATTTTTGACAGTATTATGTTATAAATATTTTGTATAAATTTTATGAACTACGCTTTTCGAAACTATATATTTTTCTGCTATTTACGATAACTTAGCTTATTTTTACAGTCTGAAATAATCAGATTTTGCAGATGAACAGAAAACTTTTCTTTGCTTAAACATGTCTGTTTATTAACTTTGATCATACTGGTACAAAGATCAACGTACACCGAGGACGCAATAACATAACATATTAGGTAAAGCTCAACGTTTGTTTATATTGTTCCACTTTGAATATAAAATTTTCTGTTTGTCCACTTAATTTTGTCCAAGGTCTAAATGCTAATCATATGAATAAATATATGTAAACAGTTACAGAAACACTGTTTTTACAATTACGAGTATACATACTAAATTAATATTCTTTCATGTCAACAAGAATATTTTACGTTCAAAATTTAAAATTTATTTACAAGATTGGAATTAAATAGAGGATTTGCCAAAATTTATGCAGTGTCCACTTAATTTTGTCGACGACTGTATATATATGTATATAATTCAAATATAATATTTGTTACATGACGGTGCTCAGAAGCTACGCGCGAAGGAAGAATGCAATGCAGATTAAAAAGTGATGAAGGAGATGATGCTGCAATTGCTATGGGAGAATCAAGTTACGGCCCTGGAATAGATTCCCTATGCTAAGCTAAAATATTCGATTGATTTCTGTTAAATAATTCATACTAAAACTTTAAATGCGTTTTTTTCGAAATTACTCTTTCTCAACTGGCGGCATCCATAACTAGAACAATTTTCGACCGATTGACTTCCGATTTTAACAGTAGCTTCACAAAATGAATAGTTTCTGTTATACGCAAAGGTTTTTGGTTATTCTTCTCAATTTCGGAGAACAAAATATTTAAGAAGCCAAATTTTAGGAAAATTTTGAATTTGTGCCTTCAAACCGCTGCTAATAGTTAAACAAGCGGGCTTCTATCCCACTTTTTAAAATGAATTTTCAAAAACCGGACCTTTTTTACTGAAATCTTTTTGAACCTGACCTTTTTAATGAAATCTTTTTGAACCTGACCTTTTTAATGAAATCTTTTGGAACCTAACCTTTTTAATGAAATTTTTTTGCACCTGACCTTTTTAATGAAATCTTTTCGAACCTGACCTTTTTAATGAAATATTATAATTAATAACTCCCCCCGATTTATTGATACCCCCTATTGATATACCCACTCTTTATCGATACCCTCCCTCCTCCCCAGAATTGTTTGATTCTATAGGCAAGATGGCGGGCGACCGTGACGTCACGCACATGTCCGGAGAAAAACGTGCCGGGATGTAGGTAGGCTCGAACCTGGGGGCCCGGCGGTTGCTATCCGAATGCTCGAAACCTTCTAGACCACCGTTCGCCTATTGCTAGTAGACGTTACGTTTACGGGTAAGATGGCGGCCGTGACGTCACGCACATGTCCAGAGAAAAACGGGCCGGGTGTGTTGCTGGACTCGAACCTGGGTCCTGCGGCTACTATCGAACGCTCCAACCTCCTAGACCACCGTCGCCTATTGTTAATAGACGTCACGTTTACGGGTAAGATGACGACCGTGACGTCACGCATACGTCAAAAAAACAAACGGCGGCGGTGTAGGTAGGGTCGAACCTGGGCTCCGCGATTACTATCGAACGTCTATCGGACGTCTCTCGAACGTCTCTCGAACGTCTATCGGACGTCTCTCGAACGTCTCTCGAACGTCTATCGGACGTCTATCGAACGTCTAATAATCATCATACTGCAAATAAAGAACTGTATTTTTATCAAACACAATTATCATATAAAATCCTAAGAGGTGAAAGGGGATAAGCGTGTTGGAAGAAACATCTGAAATTACATTTGAAATAATGTTTTATTGAGCGTCGTACAATTCTCTCCAAGACCATCAATTGAAAATGTTTAGTACGTTCTGTAAGGCACAATTTTTCATATGATTATTACATCGAAAAGTATTATTCAATTCTTGCAGAGAAGGCATGTCATCGTAATCGGTGTCCACGGTCCTAATGATCACGTTGCTTCTCACATTGTCATCCAGAAGATGTAACAACCATTCCCGCTTCTCATGCCCCTTTACATACATAAGTTGAGATGCGACATGTTCAAGCTCGCCATAAATATCACCCACCACAGCTGTAGTAATCAAATGTTCAGCTCTGCAGTATTTGACGGTTCCATCTTCCCATCGTAATCCATGATGATTAGCCGTTAACCAGTGGGCTCTCGATTTGTCTGATCTTGTGAGCAGATGCCATGGCATACTCGTGAAGATGTAGTGTGAAAAAATAGTTCTATTATTCAGTATCGCCGCTTCTTTTACAATAAATCTCTTTCCAACCATGTACCCTTGTAGATCCACAAAAGTCGGCACATCCATGGTGAAATATTCTTCGACACGTCCGGGAGAGAAATGTTGTTTATAGCACTTTGTTGCATGTATTATTCTTTTCTCGTACATACTTTCTGATGTTAGTTAAGTTTGCGCACCATGTTGGTTAGCGGGCTGTATTCAATTACACGATCATGCAGGATGAGACAATATGCGGTAGTATTCGCCGATATATTCTCCTTACACTCAAATTCTATACGCACATCAACAGTTGCACTCTTGGTGGAGTCATTTTTACACGAGCAATCAATGACATCGAAAGAACCTAGCCGCCGAAAGTCGGTAATTTCTAACCATACCTCAGCACTGTCGCATCCATAATATGATTTACGAAAACGTCTATACATATCGTAAAGTACGGTGTATTTATTTTTTCAAAGTCCAAATTCATGTCGTCGTACGGATAACACTCTAAATTCAGATAGAGCTTCACGTTGATCAATTTGCAATCATCGAAACGAGTTATATTTTCCGACATGACATTCTTCCGACCAGTCTGCAGCGCAAAGATAACGTATCGAGGTTTCCCCCTAACTAGTAGCAGTTTTGACGGTCCACAGGTGTTTGGTCGTGCTTTACAACAGAGGAAATTCATACAGATCCCACGAACGGAAACTCAAACTTAAGTATCGTCCGTTCTCCAAAGTTTTCATGGAAATTTTATTGATATCATTCAAGATTACGTGAGGCATTGTATCTTGAATAGCTCGATCTTAGGATCCAACGCTGAAGTTCCTAGTAGACTGTTATTGTCGCTGCGCGATCGTAATAGAATCAATTCGTGACGCGCGTTGATCACTATAGGCTTCTAGTCTTCACAGAATCCTAGCAACACGCTGAGTGTTGCACGCAAAAGTTGAAGTATCCGGGGAAATAGTGCTAGTCGTCTCTCACGCGGCATTTTTCATGATAATAATTTTGTCTGAAGATATCAATACATAGTTTTTGAGCGTTGAAGTTATTCCCACGTTTCTGTTACGATCAATCTCCACACCATCTAGTTCATAACGGATTCCATCAAACATGAATGCAACGCAATTATATCCTAACGTTACAGTCGCACCATCGACTGCAACTTGTTTCGTCACCTTCCCTCGACATAGAGATAACTCTCGCATGGCAATATGTATAAATCCTGCTGCTGTAAGGGTATTCGTATCTCGTCGCTATATCCAAACGTTGTGTTAGCGTATGGATTGTACGTATGTGTCTCAATCTTGACGATGCGCTCGTCAAAGACCGGTTCACTTCCAATGTTCAAAATGTCAATCATCTTTCTCAATCGTTTCGTACGATGAATCCTAGAGATTTCAAAAATTCAACGTTCAACGCGCTGAGTTATTTTCGAGCGAGGGATTTTGTACTGTTAATCGCGCGTCTCGTAAAAAGTATATTTCCAGCTTGTTTCACCTGTTCCACTTGATTCACTACAAGCATTTCATAGATTACGTTTATTATCGTCGCCATCGTACGTGCAATCTAACGGTAATCTCTTCCTCTCGAAAATCGAGCGATTGTCCTTCTTGATCAATTACACGCACCGTTAAATCTGTAATGCTCCGTGCGATGATTGGAAGGTAAATGACATGTGTCGGTGTTTCCGATATCTTATATCCTAGTGGCACCTTAGGCGAGAATTCATGTATCGTATGTATACGCATACTATTACTGTACGCACCACTGACAACGCTGCATTCTATACGAATGATATTCACATTGATAATCTTAATCGGTGCGTCCTATTCGTACCATCGGTGCAGTTCTAATATACGACTCGATGAGAATCCCAAAAGCGAGCCAATGTTGTTTGGTTTGTTAAAATTTATTCTATAATCACATTTTATTTCACTCTTCATCGTATTATTATTGGCACGAATTATTATAGGATATTCATTCTCGTCATCTCTATATGGATTATTTTTAGAACGCACTGCTTTTGGAGAATGTGAAATTGCACGTTTTAGATATTCGTATATGGCACGCAATTCGTACGATCCTTCAGGAATCGTAATTTCTTCATCGTTAGCACCATAGTAAAATTTATTATTCGACGAATTTACGTTTGGTATTGTATTGTATGCTTCGAAATCCGTTAAACCAAGCTCGTAATCACCATCGCTCAAATATATAGCGGGAAAGTAGCTCACCGTAAGAGTGCTACTATTGCCAGTCAACGTAAGCGTTAGCGACATGTTTGCAAACTTCCGAACAAATACTGACTGCTGTTAGTGGAATGTCATCATCATCATATAATTGATCATCTACTGTTTGGAAAAACTGCAAGCACAATTGTCCGCAAATGCTCTGGTTGTAATGTTGATAAGACGTGCGATTGTACACAATTTTCACTACATCTCTCTCAAGATATCGAATCAATTCCTTGGGCAGTTGAAGATTACCAAAACTATAAAAATATACTGCGCGATTTCCCCTTTTCGCATACGCCACCCAGTGAGTACCTGGTCCCTCTGTGTCGTTTAAATTTACAATACCACTCTCGTTTTGACGTACTCCATCTATCGGTAAGGCGTCACGGCATGAAAACACCTCGAAATAAAGATATACGCACACGCCTCGCTAGTCTTTCCGACTGTACATTAGTCAATACACCCGTGGGTAATTTTAGCATCTCTTTGACGTTTTTTTTTCTGCAGCGCCTTTCCCGCGCTTGTACGGAGCAAGATAAATTCCGCGACCTTTCATAGCGCGACCTTCCATAGCGCGATGATGACGTTTTAATTCTTCGTTGCGTGGCGTTGCGTGGCTTTGCCATCATTCATCGCTTTTGCGACACCCGCCGCTCCACCGACTAGTGAACCGAGAACTCCCAGTAATGGTAGAACTGGTAAAATACCACCCCGTTTTGCTACTGGAAGTGCTCGTTTTCGGATTTCTTTCTTGGACGACTTCTTTTTCTTCGTGCCCATGCCCATGCCGATTTTCGTTTTGGTTTTCATAGCAGCCCAAACGACTGCAGCAGCAGCTTTCTCGCCTAGAGTTGATTCTTTCGAAGTTATGCGTTTCCGCGCTTTCACAGCGAGAATCTCATCCGCCACGTGCCGATCGGTGAGATTGTTGCTACGCGAATAGGCTATATCGTGCTCACGACACGCTGCGTCCAATGAATTAATGCCTTGGTCACCTCTGGCCAATCGTTTTACCAAGCGAGTTCCAGGACCACAAAATTGATATACGGAAATGTGTAGTTCGATAGGAAGTGCATTTATCGCGCGATTCAATAGACCATTGCTGACTTTGACTTTTGTCGACGACATTCACTACAGTCCCTGATCAGCGGTGCTAGACCGTCGATATGCGTTTGCTGCCACGGACGATTGTAATGTTCCAAACACCGACGATACTGCTGAACCTCTGGATCGACTCTTAAATGTTCCGGGAGTCTATCCTGCAAATCGTCAATATACTTTGCAAATTCGCGTAACAGAACAATCTTCGGTATATATTTCAGTTGTTCGGAAATTAGCTCTGGAATATCATGAGTATCTGTTAACAGGAGCAACATTTTCAAACCATGAAAGAAGGAGGGAGTACTAGGTGGCGACGGGACGCCGTGCGTTCGGGACCTGCATCTCATTTTTCGTTCCGAGGAGAGAAAAATATCGAGAGCGCGGTAGTCGCTAGACCGGGAATCGAACCCGGGTGTTTCCAAGATCGACACGCTTATATATATAATTAAATCAGCGTCACATTTAAATTAAATGGCAACAATCTGTTAACGAAATCAATTTTGCGACTCACGGGAGAAACATGCGGTTCGTGAAGCAACCGATGTCGATATGCATGACAAATTTTGACAATAGAACGGAATCAATGCTTGAGCAAGAGGCGCGTAGGCATGGAACATGCTTCCGAACACCATACGCGGCATCATATGCGGTCCCTCGAATTGCGGCAAGACAAACATTCTCATCAGCTTGTTGGAAAGTCCGCACGGACTTCTACGTTTCGAGAACTTGTACGTGTACTCGAAATCATTGCAACAACCTAAATATCGCTACTTGGAAAATCTGCTGAAATCGATAGATGAAATTGGATACTTTATATTCTCCAATAACAGCGATGTGATTCCAAGCGCCCAAAAATTCCATTTTTATCTTTGATGACGTTGCATGTGACAAACAAGATACGATAAGAAAATACTTTGCAATAAGTCGTCATTCGAGCGTTGACTGTTTCTATCTCTGTCAGACGTACGCAAAAATACTCAAGCATCTTATACGGGACAATACAAATTTTCTGATTCTCTTTAAACAGGATGGTACCAACTTGAAACATGTGTACAACGATCATGTGAACACTGACATGTCATATGAGGATTTCAGTGCATTGTGTTGCAAATGTTGGGATGATAAATGTGGTTTCACAGTGATTGATAAGGACAGCTCAATGACCGACGGACGATACAGGAAAGGATTTAACGACTTTGCTGTGCTGTGAGATGCACAATCGTCATTGTAACCTCAACGTGGTAACATCTTCAACATCCACAAGACAAACATATCAATGATGAATAGTAGCGTGAAGATCATGGATCGTGAAAAGGTAGCGGAAAAGATTGCGAAAACGAGCGAATCAACCCGCAAGAAGTATCGCTTTGAAAACCGGTAGAATGGTGGAAAATGCTGCATTGGAAAGACACTTTAAACCTATTATTGAACCTCTCAAGCAAATCGCGGGAAGCAGCGCTAATGTGGAAAGTAATGTTGATGTTAAAACTGAGCCACTATCAATGAGTACAAGCGAAGAAACAAAGAGTGTAATATTGAAACCCGAAAAAAAGATAAAGCGTAAGGCAAAACTTTCACCAGTCGCATTGACTACATCGAAACGGAAACTATTAAACGATCCTCTGATAGTTCCTACATCGACGGGAGCTCTACAATATGAGGAACTACATGGAATGTCACATAAACCTTCACCGATCGACAATCTACTCACTGATGATGATGATGATGATGAGAATGTTTCCGAAACCTCCGATAAACCGGTAATGACATCCGTTAGACGTCAGTTGCGAACGTACAAAGGACAACAAACTTCACGTGACCATTTTGGTCCGTTGGGTCAAAAATATATAGGAGCTGTGCTAAGTAGTGGAAAAGATAACACTATAGATTATGTTTACAGCGTACGTCTTAGTAACGATGGAGCGATGCTCGGTGATAAACGTATCGATGTGGACAGAGACGATAATATAATCATAGGCGAAACAGAATACATTGGAACACCCGGTCTTTAAGAGCTAATATTCAAAAGAATCCCCGACGATTCTGTGTACGTCGAAGCTGATATGCAAAAATACAAAAATATACTATTGGCGACAAATACTCACAGACGAGGGTACCTCCCGCAAAATCCTATACTCGGTAACAAGGGACACAAATATAAACATATAATCGCGCCCTTAGTATCAGATACGTCGAGCAATAAAGTGGGAGGAAAAGGTTTATATGCATCGCAAACTATGATGACCTTAAATGACAGCAATATCGATTACGTGCATTGGGATGATCCCAACGAGCTGGTGGATCGTCTGCGATTGCTTGACGCTTCGCGCCAAGCTGGCAACAACTCGCACGAGCACGAAATTTTATCGATTATCGAAGAATTCCGCGAAGCTGGTCTCATTATAAATTAAGCAGCGTAGCATTGATACAAGTCTGTCAGTCGGTACAACTTACTCCGAAATGTCGTTGAATAAGTTTGGAGTGTCGCGAGAAAACAATGGTGCGAAAACTGATCGAGCGCATCAATGGAATGAACATGTTGAAAATTACATACATGAAAATGCCCTTTGTTTAAACGCTGCCAAAGTTTTTGACGTAAAGTCGCGCAAGATAAAACATGTAGCGCAACCTGAAGCCGACAGTGATGTTGCAACTAAACGATACGTGGAAGAATGTGTTGAAGGTGTGAGATATCATTTAAACAACGTTACAACCAAACGATATGTACATGAAAATGCCCTTTGTCTAATCGCCAATAGTAAAGGTTTTGATGGCAAATATTTCGATACAAAAATGCACGCGATACATAATGTACCGCGGCCGGAAGCCTTCAATGACGCTGCGCACAAATATTATGCGGATGAGAATATAAAGTCTGTAAAACTTCTGTTGCATGAGAGTAACGTTGAGAAGAAGCAGTATATTGATGACCCAGATAGCACATAGATATCCATTGAGCATCCATCGAACGTACGTTTATGGACATTGGAATGTCCGATGGACGTTCGATTAAAGTTCATCAGACATTCGATGGATGTCCATTCGAAGTAGGTTTATAACTCCGCTGTATGTCCATAGAATGTCCATCTTGGACGTACCTTGAACGTTCCATGGACATGAAATGGACGTACATAAGACATTCCAATTTCCATAAGCGAACATCCACGGAATGTCCAAATCATGTTCCATGATTAAAATTTTAATTAGTTTTATAGGCTTAATATACTTATTGGTACTTATTAAAAATATTTTGAGACGTAAGTTAATTTATAAAATTAACTTTATATTTATTAATTAATTGAAATAAGTTGAATAATGATGGAAACATATAAAAATGCTGAAAATGACCGGCATATATATATCGTATATAATTATCGGCATATAATTATCGTATATATACTTGAAGTATTTTTTAAGTGTATATGTGCATAAAGTGTGATATAAGATTAAAAATACAATGAAATAAAATACTAAATAAAACTTTTTCCGTATAATTATGATTTCGTAAATATACGTACATATTCTAATTCTTAATTGTAGCTTATTTACGATGTATCTTAATGTATTATAATATTTTAATATATTATAACAGTAAATATAATATTAATATGCTATACACGAAACAAACATATTCTTATAAAACTTTTAATTTGGTATCAGTACGCGTGAAGACGTCAAAAATAATGGATGTACTATTTATTAATATTTAACTCAAAAAACAACCAAGTTAAACTCAATAAGAACTGGAACGTAAAACAAGAGCTTAAAAATTTCACAGATTTTTCGATTCTTACAGTTGTCTTTGAACATTCAATCTTTTTTGTTCCGCATCACACCTTTCTTTCGCCCTTTTCAGCCAGTTTTGTATTGCCTCTTCGATATCTTTTTCGTGAAGGTAGCGTTTACCTTTTCGCTTGCAGCTATAACAGAAATCGATATATATTTATCTACTTAACATTAATTTTAAACAGGTTTGAAAGACAAGTATATAATAATTATTAAAAACGTACCGATTAATAACTGTGATAGCTTTAATATTTGGAATATACGTTTATTTTTTTACCCAGCCAACTATATTTAGCAGCTAGTTCATTGGTAAGAATTTGACTCAAGACGCGTTTCACAAATTCGTAAGCACTCTTTCCTTCAACTTTTGAAGCGTGTAAAACATTTTTGAATTATAAAGCAGCAGTCTAGAATTATTTATGAAATAAATGAAATAAATATAACAGCTGTACATATACATTATATTTACCGATGTATTAAAATTTTCATCAATTTTCAAGAAATTTTCCACGTCTTCCTCCAATTGCTTCTCATTTTTAAGCTAATAGAATATGAATTATAGAACTACCTACAGAATTTTATGTTCGTTTACACATGTAAAGCATTTAATACTATAAAATACATATAATTACATCATAGAAATAATGAGCAAGAAAAATGTGCTTAGTTCATAACCTAAAAAGAAATCTAAAACCTATCAAAAGAAATGTACTTACGGTATCTGATTTTTTGTTTCTAGATATTTTCCATATCACACACAACATTCAGAAGAATATCATTTGCACTAATTAATTTATGTGTGTAAAGAACACACTATGTCAGCGGAAAAGTTGTAAGCGCTTAACGCCGGCCGGCACTAGATAAGGCTTGGAGGCTATCGAAAACAAATGAACCATCGTATGTTCTTGCTTAAAGCGGGAAGCACAAACTCTTGCACTCTTGCACTCGGTCTTCACAGTCAGTAGCCTGCTACGAGCTTTACAGAAAAAACCAAGCATACGCAGAGGTGCTTCCCGGTGAATGTGCACAACTTAACAGTTTTAAATGAAACAACAGCAAAAAATTATTAATTTTTTATTAATTTCTCGTAATTACTGTTATAAAAAATCCCACTTTTCATTCATGAAAGTTGTTAAGTGGCATATTGAAACGAATATAACGGTTTTTGAAATATTCAGTTTGAAATGTTCAATTCAAGATGATTTTTTACGGATTTATAGCATTCCGAAATTAAAAAATTAACAAACTGATGTTCTAACAGATCAGTCAAAAAAAAATTCGAATTAAAATTTTCAAAAATTTTTGTATTCGTCGTATCATATAAGTATTATGAAGATACAATTAATGGATAAATATATGAGGATTTGTGCTGAAGAACATATAAAAATTGAACATCCTCTGTTTAGGATATATTTCAATATACAGGGTGCCCCATTTAAACTGACAAATTGTAATATCTCGAAAATACATGTCGGATCAAAAAAAGTGGGTAACGAAATTTGTTCGTTTCGAAGGGGGACATTCAATGATATCAAACTCGACCTCCCACACCACTCCCGGGGAGTAGGGGTGGGGGGCAACTTTGAAATCTTAAATAGGAACCCCCATTTTTTATTGCAGATTCGGATTCTGCGCCACAAAATACGTAAGTTTCGTTCGAAACTCTTTTTTTATTCGTGATAGATGGCGCTGTAATCGCAAAAGATTAGATTTTCTGCAATTCTCCAGAAATGATCATTGGATTGAAAAATAAAAAAATACCTGTTCAATATTTTTAAAAATACTTTTAAAAAACATAATAACAGTTATTCCCCCCCATCCCCTCGGGGTAGGGTGTGTGGTAACGTTCAAATCTCAAATGAGAATCCACATTTTTCATTGCAGAATTAGATTTTACGTGAAGTTTTTATGGAAACAATTTTTTTCATTCGTGATAGCGTTGAATTTTTCCGAGAAACTACTTTTAGAGTTACCCAGGAACAACGACAAGGACGTAGTAGCTTTCAATTTTTTCTTGCACAGTTACATAATCCATGATGCAAAGAATGAAGAAGAGAATGATAGTGGCATGGAACACTCTTCAAAAATTGATTAAGTACCTCTCCTGATTAGAAAGGTAAGTGTCTAATAATGATCGTCTCTTAAGTTCTATTGGCGCGGACGATGGAGAGATGCCACTAACAAGTTAATTATGCAAAATCACCCCGATGGTGAGAAGCGAGGGAACTCACCTAAAACAAACACCCCGAAGGGAACAGAAAGCTACTACGTCCTCGTCGTTGTTCCTGGGTAACGCTAAAAGTAGTTTCTCGGAAAAATTCAACGCTATCTATCACAAATGAAAAAAATTGTTTCCATAAAAACTTCACGTAAAATCTAATTCTGCAATGAAAAATGTGGGTTCTCATTTGAGATTTGAACGTTACCATCCACCCTACCCCGAGGGGATGGGGGGGAGGAATAACTGTTATTATGTTTTTTAAAAGTATTTTTAAAAATATTGAACAGGTATTTTTTTATTTTTCAATCCAATGATCATTTCTGGAGAATTGCAGAAAATCTAATTTTTTGCGATTACAGCGCCATCTATCACGAATAAAAAAAGAGTTTCGAACGAAACTTACGTATTTTGTGGCGCAGAATCCGAATCTGCAATAAAAAATGGGGGTTCCCATTTAATATTTCAAAGTTGCCCCCTACCCCCACCCCCCGGGAGTGGGGTGGGAGGTCGAGTTTGATATCATTGAATGTCCCCCTTCGAAACGAACAAATTTCATTACCCACTTTTTTGATCCAACATGTATTTTCGAGGTATTACGATTTGTCAGGTTAAATGGGACACCCTGTATATCTAAGAATGGATGTCCATGTGATGTCCAGTTCAGGATATCCTTTTTATATCCAGTAATTGATATTCGATGTATGTCCATTTTTAGTCCATGGACATATGGACCTAAAATGGTCATCCCAAGGACATTCTGTGCTATCTGGGGAGAATATAAATGCTGTAAAGCTTCTACTGCATGAGAGTAACGTTGAGACGAAGCAGTATGTAGATGAGAATGTTAAAAAATTGAAGGATTGGCTGGAAGACTACCGGAATAAAAACATACAGAGCATAAATAGCATTCATGAGAACATAGAACAAATTTTAGACTGGACACGTTCAGAGATAAAGCAAACAAGGAAAATATAAAAGTAGAATATTAGTTAAATTGACATATAGTATCGACATAAACAGGAGATGGATTATCACGAGCTGCAATGGTGAAGCAATCGTCAAAATTTAACAAAAAGAAGAAAAGTTCAGGGAAGCAACTCATCGATACTATTTTTGCCGGTGTAAAGCGACAAAGCCTCACGCATGATAGGAAAACGACTCGGCGAGTAACAAGGAAAAATGAGAAGAAACATTCCGAAAAACAACAACTAATGAAAGAATTACACACTCCAGCGAGACGAAATTTTCCTCGTAGACGCGTCATAGTGCGTGGATACGATGATCTTTAGCAGGCCGATATGGTGGAAATGCGTCCTTACTCGCGATTCAATGGAGGCCACCATTACATACTCACCATTATCGATGTACTGAGCAAGCACGCATGGGCCGTGCCGTTAAAGAACAAAAGCGGAAAGGAGATAGCTGAGGCATTCGCAAAGATAATTCGAGCGGATGGAAGATGCCCGAAGAACTTGCAAACTGATCAGGGAAAGGAGATTTACAATACAGAGTTGCAGAGACTTGTGAAGAAACACGGTGTCAATCATTATTCGACTTATTCAGTAATGAAGGCATCTGTTGTGGAGCGATTCAACCGTACATTAAAGAACGATATGTGGAAAATGTTTACGTTCAACGGAACTTACAAATGGATTGACTCATTACCGCGTCTCGTCGCTGAATACAACACGCGAAAATATCGAACTATCGGCATGCGTCCTATCGATGTGACTTCTGCGAATGCTAATAAGCTCTTAAACACAGTCTACAGTAACATAAAGATTGCAGCGCCTGCGAAATTCAAAGTGGGTGATTTGGTACGTGTCAGCAAATTCAAAACTATCTTTGAAAAAGTCTATACACCGAATTGGACAACCGAAGTGTTTAAAATCGTCAAAGTGCAGACAACTAATCCTGCAACTTACCTACTCGCAGACTCGCGCGGAAAATCTATCGCCGGGGGTTTCTACGAACACGAACTACATAATGTCGCCAATCCAGATGTACACAGTCTGTCCCAGATACGATGAGACTGGTTCCATCAAAGTTCTTAGCGCAGCGACATCTATGAGTGAATGATGGTAGGTGAATGTTCTACCCTTCATCTATTTAACCTCAAAATTTGAGCGAATTAGGTTGATATTTCACTGTGGTTTGACATTTTATGTAAAGTCACTTTGTGTACGTCGGTCGAAAAACCAACATGGAACAAAGAGCAAATCTTAAATTCTATTTTAAATTGGGTAAAAGTGGTGCAGAAACGTACGAAACGCTAAAAAATGTGTACGCGGATGAATGCATGTCCCGTGCACAGGTTTTCTGTTGGTTTGGCCGATTCCGTGACGGTCGTGAGGACCTTGCAGATGATGACCGAGCACCGCCTCCAAAAACCACTCGCAATGAAGAAAACATCGAGAAAGTCAAAGAAATTCTTCGAAGCGACCGCTGTGTGTCTGCGAGACTCATCGAAGAGAAAACTAGGATACCGAAAAGCACAGTCTATCGAATTTTGACCGAAGATTTAGGCAAACAGAAGGTCTGTGCGCGCTTCGTGCCACACACTCTGACAGACGACCAAAAAGATTGGAGAGTTCAGCATTGCAAAGACATGTTAAAAATATCTCGAAGGAATCCGGCAAGCATGTCAGCCATTGTAACTGGTGATGAAACATGGTGTTTTCAATACGAGCCAAAAACAAAACGTCAGAGTGCGGCATGGAAGCCAGAAGAGCCAAAAGAGAAAAAATTACGCTTTCAGAAGAGCAAAATCAAGACAATGCTGACCGTTTTCTTCGATTCAAAGGGAATTGTTCACAGTGAATTCGTCCCAGAAGGTCAGACGCTGAACGCAGAATATTATCTGGGAGTTCTACAACGATTGTGGGCCAGAATTCGACGAGTTCGACCGGAATATCGAGAGCCAGGCAGTTGGTTTTTGTTGCACGATAATGTACCATCGCACAAAGCCATCATGGTACGTGAATTCTTGATCAAAAAGGCATCATTGTTATCGATCATCCACCGTATTCACCTGATTTGGCTCCGTGCGACTTCTGGCTATTTCCCAAACTTTGGCGATGAAAGGAAATCGTTTCGATACCATCCCGGTTATCCAAAAGACTTCGACCGCCATACTAAAGGTCATTACAGCCGATGAGTATAAAAAATGTTTCGAAAAATTTGTTGAACGTTTCCAGCGCTGTATTGACTCAGAAGTAGACTATTTTGAATAAACAAGAATAAAAAATCAAAATAATAAACGCGTATTTTTTTTAGACCAGTCTCATTGGATCTGGGACAGACTGTGTATACTTAGTAGAAAAGGTGTTGCGCAGGCAAGGTGACAAAGTAAAAGGTTTTTCAATAAGGGCGGGTCGATGTTGCAATGGAATAAAACAAGCTGTGTGTGAGGTATTAACGAAATTCTTTTTTTATTGGAAAGGCCCATGTATGCCATTATGTGTGGAATATAACATCGTTCAAATGTCCGCCGCGGCTTCTCACAGTGGCACGGATCCGAGTGGTCCAATTTTCAATGATTCTACCGCATAGATCCGGCTGAATTTGAGCGATGGCCTGGGTTATGTTGACTTTAAGGGCATCGGTCGATTGCGGCTTATTGGCATAGACCTGCGACTTCAAAAAACCTCACAAGAAAAAGTCTAGCGGGGTCAAATCGCACGATCTTGGTGACCAATTCACATCACCTCTGCGAGAGATAACCATACCCTCAAATCGTTCATGCAGAATGTCCATCGTGGCGTCCGCTGTGTGGCACGTAGCGCCGTCCTGCTGGATCCGCATGTCGTCCACGTCCATATCTTTCAATTTGGGCCAAAAGAAATTGGTTATCTTCGTTCTGTAGCGCTCGCCATTGACGGTGATGGCCTCACCAACGTCGTTTTCGAAAAAGTACGGACTAATGACGCCGCCGGCCCAAAATCCGCACCAAACAGTAACTTTTTATGGATGTATTGCTACCTGTTGAACCTCGTATGGGTTGGCGCCGTGCCATATACGGCAATTATGCTTGTTAACATCGCCATTCATCCAAAAATGCGCCTCGTCGCTAAAGATGATTTTTCGGCCAAAATTGGGGTCCTCTTCCAAATGCTTCGAAGCCCAGTCAGCGAACAAACGGCGTTGTCTATGGTCATTAACTTTGAGCTCCTGGGCCAGTTGGATCTTGTACGGGTGCAGGCCCAAGTCTCGACGCAAAATTCGCCAAGTTGAAGTCTGCGAAAGGCAGAGTTCTTGTGCACGGCGAGGAATTGACTGCTTCGGGTTCTCCTGCACATTTTCACTTACAGCGGCGATGTTCTCGGCCGATCTGGCGTTCCTTTGACGTACGGGTATTGGTTGATCGTTTACCGAATCGGTTGTCTCGAATTTGGCGACCAAACGTTGGAGAGTCGACTTTGAAGGACCACCGCGTCTGCCGTAAAATGGGCGCAACGCGCGCAACGTTTGCACTAACGAACACTCATTTTGATAATAAAGTTTTATCATTTGGACGTGCTGCTCAATCGTGTAACTTGTCATGGTGATTTGGCATCAGTGATTGAATAATAAACAACAGGTTAGACAGACGCCGCCAAAACAACGTGGCCACCACAGGCTGCCAACATCGACCCGCACTAATTGAGAAATCCTATATATGTAAAATGGTTGGGATTCGACAATTCGCATAATTCATGGATACAAAAGGATAATGTATTGTAAAAAATGAATACAGTTTTATTAGAACATTTGATGACATACTTTATTATAAAATAGCTAATAAAACAAATAAACGTTATAATGGTATACTATAATGTCCCCATGGTAATGTATTTATTGAGTCAGACACGATATATCGCTTATCATCGTATGGACTGAGAGCAGTTTTCGTTTCGAATACTGTGTATACCTCATGCAACTTGGATTTTATGTACGATTGACGCCGACTCGTTTCAATTTCCTCTCTCAAACAATACGTGTAATCGTCAAAATTTATTGTTCGCTCTATAATATTCCTCTTAACACCCTTCGCCCTTTTAGTATCTTTTTTACCTTCTACTTTCAGCACATACATTTTTGCTCTGAGCCCGACGAATTCTGTCATTATAGCTCCGTTATTTTTATTTTTCATAAGCCCTGGAATTTTTTTGTTCTTAAGCGGCATACCGTATATATTATTTTGAGAATAATCGCTCGTATCAAACCTAGCAATGTCACGTTTCATTAGCTCATACACATCGTCAGACATTATGTGGTAAATTAAACTATCTGTATCCGTATATAGTACTTTACATTTCTCGCGATACAGAAGTGACATGTACTCATGGTGAAATTCATACAAGCAGGTCTTAGATATGTCGAGAATACACATACCCACATAGATCGGCTTGTTGAACTTCACTTCGAGTTTTCACAATTCAACGGCAATTAAATTTTCTGAAAAGATGCTCCTGCTATGAAAATTTGACATTGCGACCATTGCCTCTGCACCGTATCGTCCATCCCATTTTGTCAAAAGTTTTACATCGACGTGATTGCGAACATTTTCCATTGTTTTGCCGAATACCGCGTTGTTCATCAATTTGTATAAATTTTTCTCAAAATCGTTTGTTGCATGCGTTCGAAACTGCGTATTTAATTCTATGTAGTTGCATAGCCATGGAGATTGCACGAATTGGAGTATGCGATGAATCTTTCCGATACGAAGACCATGGCGTGTTCACTGCTGCAGGTTGCGATAATGAATAACATAACGCTGCTTATTATATAAAGTCGCAAGGAGTTTTTCTTGGCTTTTCTTCGGGGGCTTCATTCGCGGCGGACAGAACGGTAGATCTACGTGTGCATCATACAAGTGTTGGGGATACTCCAAATCAACCTCGAGAATATAACCTATGAGCGAATCTATATGTGAGCGAATAGCGGGATTGATGAAACATCCAAATTCGACGTATCATCAACCCACTTAAATTCAGCGTATGGTAACGGTTGACACATTGCCCATACAAATTATTTATATCAAAGTACATGAGGTATGAGGATGGCTTCGATGGGTCGTAAGATTGCATGTATTGGTTATTGGCTTTTGCGTACCTACCGGAACACTGACTCAGACTACTACGTATACCGCGTTCGATAAACATTACCATATCAATATCTGTGAGTAATTCAAAATTAATTTTTGTATGTTTTAACATCGCGTCCCATGTGAAACCTGGCAATGTGTAATAATGCGCGGGATCTAGACCGTAACTTTTGATACAACTATCGCGGAAATTTTCGAAAATATCAGCCAATAACAAAACATCAGTCTTCAGGTACAAATCGCTATATTCGCCTAAGGTTTGAATAGAAAACCGTTCCCATACGTTCACGGCGTGTGTGTAATCGCTCTCAGATACTGTATCACTTGTCAGCGAACTGTAGAATAACTCGCGCGGTGGCAAACAATGATCCTGCAGCTTGTCATTGCAATCCACATATTCGTACGGAAAGACACCTTTTCGCGTTAATAAATTAAAATTTTTGTTGGATAAGTTTTTAAATTCGGATTGAAGAATTTTTAATTTGCCTCCAGTGAGAGACGATGCTAATTTATCGAGACTGGTACTGAGAAATTTGTACGAATCGATGAACCGCAATTTAATATGATTTCGCCAGTCTGATGTTTTACTTGTTGTATCTTTAATATGTTTGGTAAGTGAAATATATTTTTCTTTCGTTATTGGTAGTACATCGACGTGGCCTTCCTTGATAATAACGGTGGCTACTTCCTTGATAATAAAATGAGCGTTATAACCTGATAAGTTATGAAAAACTATCGGAATATAATAGGAATCTGTATAATTTAAATTACAATTGGAATGTGCAGACCCTTGTATTGCTCGGTTAAATGGCAATGATCACGTACGCGTATATCCCCCACCGCGAATGATTTTTCGCATATATGACAGTGCGTTGCATTATAAAATGCTGCACACTGTTTTTGTGATAAAATTTCCATAGGGACATTATTACGCAGAATAATTTTTATACGACGCGCCAATTGTTTAAGTTCCTTGACGAACCACGAAATGCAATTCGGATCACGATGACACTGATACGCGGATAATGATTCATCGTAGGAATATTGTACGTAATAAGCTATATTATATACTTTATGATGCTGATATACATATGCTTTTTTCTTCGTTTGGAGTCTTCTCTAGAATGCATTCCAGGTCAGCGTATATCACGAATGGAATTCGTTCCCTTCTGCTGTAATTGGTAAAATTGAGCCACTTGTTGGCCTCTGTTGGCAGGATGACTGCACAGTCATTCAACTTGGTGCAATTTATGATATGATTCTCCAGTTTTTCGTTAGAATAAAAATAATGCAAGCAACTGAAACGAAAAAGAAATGGATATTGCGAGTTTTTCTTTTATATCATATTTGTTATATTGTATTTATGGTGAATATCTCCTTACCGATCGCATATATATTTCTTGCATTTTTTCTTACTTAGTTGCATGTCCACAAGACGTGACAAATTCTTAATTCACACGAAATGTCCTATCTTGTACTCTCGTAGATCTTGCACATATAACAAATTTACATGCTTTTCCTTCTTACTGGCGAGACGTATTGGAACGATCGTACATGCTTCTTTCTGCTTCTTTTTATCTTGAATGACGTTGATGGATATGTTGTTTAGCTGTTTAAACTTGGTGATTTGTTTAATCGTCATTGGAAATTCAATATCCTGAAGATTGAATATTTTGGTATAATGTGGGTACGAAGATTTCCGGTCTCCATGTCTTTCAGCTGGATATAATACCGCGACTACAGACCATGCAAAACATGCGTTGTCTTTAGTTCGTACGTTTATCACTGCTTTCTTTAATTTTATTTCGCGCGGCAACTCAATGTTGCACCCTGCATACAGTGGATTGTATTTGTTCACATTGACTGTGAGATCAAGTATGCGCAGCAATGCCCATCCACTATCACGTTCTTGAAATTCCTCCAAAGATGCCAAGGTAGGCTCGATGACGCGTTGCTCGTACCATTTTTCCAAATCCAAAGCAGAAAAGTGTTCACTGTTTCTCGTGTTAATGTTTTTGAACACGTGATTGTCATCCGCGATAAACTCGCCATTGAACACAGTGTTCACCTTAAGATTGTTGTGTCTTTCCATAGCTCTTCGCACGTGCTCGAGCACCGTACTCTTCGCATCTTGGAGAAATCGAAGAGGTTCGATATAATTCACGTTAATAACTGCGCCGGTTGATATGCGGCTTTCGAACGCCGTATCAATTTCTTTCCATACCAATTCTGTATCTCCTGATGCGTGTCCAGCACCCACATGTATGAAGCGTTGTTGCACAGAAATTTTCAGTCCCTCAAGTCGTGCAATACGAGCCACCACTGATTGCGCGGCGCCAATCAACAATCGCGGTCATTTTGCTCGACTTTGTTCCTTCAAACATCTGATTGTCACACTTTTTTGCACCCACGCGTCGTATGACAATCGCGAATTCAAACGAGTGGATTACGCCAACAGTTCCCGTTCGGTTTGAGCGAAGTCTTCCATGTCTTCATGAACTGCTGAGAATAGCTCTGCACTCTAGAATGCTTTACCTTATATTATTTCCATTAGAAAAGGTTTGGATAGATTAGAACAGGTTTGGACACGCCTAAGTCAAATGGGGTGGGGTCTAAAACTAAGATAGCCACATCTCGTTTCTCGGTTTGAAGAATGTATCTGCTCATGCGCTACAACTCTGAAGAGTAAGAGGAGGGGGTGCCCTATAGTAGCTATAATATTAGGCTTCGGAAAAAAACTTCTGTCTCTCAGTTGCTCTGTGAACACGAGATTCATCGGTTGTGTGTCTACATAGTAAAGTTTGGGTGTGTCTACATAGTAAAAATGTATGCTGCCGGTGCTGAAATGAACGCTAAACAAGCAAATTATTACATGCCTGCTCAACATGAGGACGAGGCTCCACCAAGCAAAAAAATGTGCGAGAGGTGAGTGTCATAACACTGTTTCTTTCAGTTTATCCGTAGTAATTTTTCCGAGATTCAGACATGTAAATTTTCTATATCTTTTCAGCGTTCCATGACTTCCTATGCATATCTTAGGACGCCGATACGCTTTGACTGTAACTGCTTATAAATATTTGAATATCGGAATCAGCGTATGAGCTGAGCCAATCAAAGACATAGTCATTGATGATAATCGTAGCTAACAACTGCTATTGCCGATCAAAACTTGGAATGCACTAATGGGGCATCGTGCTGACATCCATAGATTCCTCTAGGCCGATTTTTATAAGTCATCGTCTCCCCCGATGCGTATAGAAGAATTAACAATAACGTCATGTAAGATGTACAACTCACAAATTGTGAAACTCACAATTTTTAATAATTGCTTATATGTAACACCAGATACGTTAAATGTATTATTTACATTTGAAAATTGCATCAATCACATGTATGAATGGTTATCAGAAAATATCTATATTTAGTGTAAAATTCAAAAGTTTTGTAAATATTCTTCGTGAAAAGAAGAATTATATTACTAATATACATACTGCAACAAAAGTAATACAAGAAAGCAGCGACTTTGACCGCGAGTCGCTCATTGATTGTGAATTGTTAGCGTGCGCGATAAAAAATATAATGTATGAAGCCATGAACAAATAAATGATATTCTGGAGAACAAAATTATGTATAAATTAACTAACATCAGAAAGTATGTACGAGAAAAGAATAATACGTGCAACAAAGTGCTATAAACAACATTTCTCGCCCGGACGTGTCGAAGAATATTTCACCATGGATGTGCCGACTTTTGTGGATCTACAAGGGTACATGGTTGGAAAGAGATTTATTGTAAAAGAAGCGGCGATACTGAAGAATGGAACTATCTTTTCACACTACATCTTCACGAGTCCGATGCCATGGCATCTGCTCACAAGATCAGACAAATCGAGAGCCCACTGGTTAACGGCTAATCATCATGGATTACGATGGGAAGATGGAACCGTCAAATACTGCAGAGCTGAACATTTGATTACTACAGCTGTGGTGGGTGATATTTATGGCGAGCTTGAACATGTCGCATCTCAACTTGTGTATGTAAAGGGGCATGAGAAGCGGGAATGGTTGTTACATCTTCTGGATGACAATGTGAGAAGCAACGTGATCATTAGGACTGTGGACACCGATTACGATGACATGCCTTCTCTGCAAGAATAGAATAATACTTTTCGATGTAATAATCATATGAAAAATTGTGCCTTACAGAACGTACTAAACATTTTCAATTGGTGGTCTTGGAGAGAATTGTACGACGCTCAATAAAACATTATTTCAAATGTACAGATGTTTCTTCCAACATACTTATCCCCTTTCACCTCTTAAGATTTTATATGATAATTGTGTTTGATAAAAATACAGTTCTTTATTTGCGATATGATGATTATTAGACGTCCGATAGACGTTCGAGAGACGTTCGAGAGACGTCCGACAGACGTTCGATAGTAATCGCGGAGCCCAGGTTCGACCCTACCTACACCGCCGCCATGTTTGTTTTTTTGACGTATGCGTGACGTCACGGTCGTCATCTTACCCGTAAACGTGACGTCTACTAACAATAGGCGACGGTGGTCTAGGAGGTTGGAGCGTTCGATAGTAGCCGCAGGACCCAGGTTCGAGTCTAGCAACACACCGGCCCGTTTTTCTCTGGACATGTGCGTGACGTCACGGCCGCCATCTTACCCGTAAACGTAACGTCTACTAGCAATAGGCGACGGTGGTCTTAGAAGGTTTCGAGCGTTCGGATATCAACCGCCGGGCCCAGGTTCGAGCCTATCTACATCCCGGCACGTTTTTCTCCGGACATGTGCGTGACGTCATGGTCGCCCGCCATCTTGCCTATAGAATCAAACAATTCTGGGGAGGAGGGAGGGTATCGATAAGGAGGGGATATCAATAAATCGGGGGGGGGGGATATTAATTATAATATTTCATTAAAAAGGTCAGGTTCGAAAAGATTTCATTAAAAAGGTCAGGTGCAAAAAAATTTCATTAAAAAGGTTAGGTTCCAAAAGATTTCATTAAAAAGGTCAGGTTCAAAAAGATTTCATTAAAAAGGTCAGGTTCAAAAAGATTTCAGTAAAAAATGTCCGGTTTTTGAAAATTCATTTTAAAAAGTGAGTTTGAATCCCCCTTGTTTAACTACGGCTACTATTTCATGAAAACATTTATATTATTTTAAAATATTTTTACGTACAACGGAAAGTATACTCATGTAGTTTCGAAATTTTCAAACCGATTTCATCTCTGATAATTGTAACTTAAGTTCTCGATGCCGTCGATTGATCACGTTTTTTAGATCACAATGGTCTACAATGCTGTGCAACAGCAGCATATGTTATTAGGAGTACAAATAAGTTTCCGCCGTTTGACAAAAGATGGCCCCACCAGAAGGTTATGTTGAAGTTGTCAGACGTAAAACGTAATATCGTAAGTTTGGACATCTGGTAACAACATAACCTTGAAGTATTAGTGACTCCGTATCAGCATCACATAATTTTTTCGTGCGAAAATGTCAAGTTTTGTGCCGAATAAGCGTCATTTGCGGGAACTTTTGATTTACTTCTTTAATTTGAAGAAATCTGCAGCTGAGGCGCATCGATTGCTTGTAGAAGCATATGGTGAGACTGTTTTAAGTGAGAGAAGTTGTCGTAAGTGGTTTCAAAAGTTTAAAAACGGTGAGTTTGATGTAGAAGAAAAAGAACGTAGTGGAAGGCCGAAAGTGTACGAAGACACGGAATTGGAAGCATTATTGGAGGAAGATTCATGCCAAACGCAAGAAGAACTTGCACTTACATTAGAAGTGACTCAACAAGCAATTTCACATCGTTTAAAATCGTTGGGAATGATTAAAAAACGAGGAAATTGAGTTCCATATGAACTGAAGCTGAGAGACGTTGAACGCCGATTTTGCACGTGTGAAATGCTGCTTGCCAGGCATAAAAGAAAGGGTTTTTTGCATTGTATATTCACTGGTGATGAAAAATGGATCCACTACAATAACCCAAAGAAGAGAAAATCATGGGGACCACCTGGCCATGTTTCAACATCGACAGCCAAACCGAAAATTCATGGAAAAAAACTCATGCTGTGTATTTGGTAGGATCAGCTTGGTGTCGTGTATTATGAGTTGCTCAAACCGAGCGAAACCATTACTGGAGCTTTCTGCCGAATACAATTAATGAAATTGAGCCGAGCACTCAAGGAAAAACGCGCCCATTACTACCCCAAACACGACAAAATTATTCTCCTACATGACAACGCTCGGCCACATGTTGCAAAACCGGTCGAAACCTATTTGGAAACACTTAATTGGGAAGTCCTACCCCACCCGCCGTATTCACCAGACATTGTCCCTTCCGATTATCACTTGTTCCGGTCGATGGCACATGGCCTGTCTAAGCAGCGCTTTACATTATATGAAGATACTAAAAATTGGGTCGATTCGTGGATAGCCTCAAAAGATGAAGAATTCTTCCGACGTGGTATCCGAATGCTGCCAGAAAGATGGGAAAAAGTAGTGGCTAGTGATGGACAATACTTTGAATAAAACGTAATGTACCGTTCTTTCACAATAAATTCCTAATTTTTGATAGAAGACGGCGGAAACTTATTTGTACTCCTAATAATATATTAATTCACCGACATAATAAAAATATTTTTAAAGTGTACTCTGTCAATCTATCAAATCGTATTTTTTCTACGGTTCATAAGCTTTCCTTCTAACGCTCCTGAAAAAGAGGTATTTTTTCGTGCCTTTACTGTAGTGTACACCCTTAAAGAAGTTACCAAGTTCATAAATATCTAAAAGAATATTAAGTAAATAAAAAATGTTTCAAACAAAAATTGTTAAATTAATTAATAGAAAAAGATGACATAATAAAAAATTAAGGTTTCTGTTTAAGAAAATTTATGATCAGTGAATATCTCGAAAGTCGCGCCATTTGTAAACAAAATGATATAGTTTTTATGTCCCCTTTAAAACCATATAATTTTTGTCTGAAACATTTTTCCATATTTAAAACCGTTTCTGAGATCTAGCAATGGGGTCGGACTTTAGAGATATCCTGTATACAGGGTGAAGAAAAAACCACGAGACCCCTGAAAATTTCGAAAATTATATACTTTATAAAAAAATGTTTCAGACAAAAGTTGTAGCGTTGAAAAATATCTATTTACCGATCTTAACAATTTGACCTTGGGTGGCGTCATCAAGGTCAGCACAAAGTCACCGCGGATTTTTTTAAATGGAACTCCTAACTTTTTATTGCATATTCGTATAGCCCTTCTTCAGACCTTTACAAGGTACTATAGTTTCATTCAAATTGAATAAGCTGTTCCGAAGTTATCGAGTTTTTTAAAGTAAGATATCTAGCCAACTAAGGTAAGATCGGAGGATGATCCAGCCAACTAAGGCAAGATCGGAGGATGATCCAGCCAACTAAGGCAAGATCGTAGGATGATCTGACCAACTAAGGCAATACTGGAAAGCTTTAAAGTAATTGTTCGAAACGTTCGCCATCAACAGTTTGACAATAAGCTAATCTATCGTAAAAAGATGAAACGGCTTTTTTAATGTAATCAGCAGGGATGAGAGCAGCTTCATCAAGAATTCGATTTTGTAAGTCATCCAAATTTTGTGGTTTCGTTTTGTAAACTCTATCTTTTAAATGGCCCCACAGAAAGTAATCGTTAGGTGATAAATCGGGTGATCGAGGAGGCCATTCTATAGGTTCTCTTCTACTTATCCATCGATGAGGAAACACTGTGTCCAGATAATTACGGACGTCCCTTCCGTAATGTGGGGGGGCACCATCTTGTTGGAACCATGTATGCTCGAAGTTGTCATCCATGATTGTATCCATTGCTTGTATCGCTGGAACTATTTCGTTTCTTAGCATATTCTCATATTTTATCGCTGTTAGATTTCCGTCAATAAAGAGTGAACCTATAAGAATATTATTCAAAATGCCTACGCTAACATTCACTTTTTGTAGATACTGCGTGTGTGTTTCTTCAATCCAGTGAAGATTTGTATCTGACCAAAATCTACAACTGTATCGATTAACGTGGCCATTTAACTGAAATGTTGCCTCATCTGAAAACACATTTGATAGATAGTTAGGATCTTCGGCTATTTTTTCCATTATCAAATCACAAAATTCAATGCGCCTATCAAAATCATCTTCATTTAGCTCTTGTACAAGATGGACCTTATAAGGATGAAATTTATTCATTTTCAATATTTTAAGCACAGACATTTGATCTATTTCATGTTGCTGTCCTACTTTGCGGGTCGAATCATGCGGATTTTCGATAAAGGATTGTGGAACATCTAATGATTTCTCTACACTTGTTGCTGATATTGGCCTACCTGGTATTGCATGATTTTTCACACTTCCAGTTTCCTAAAAACGCCTTATCGTTCTTTCAATGGTAGATTTTGAAATGGCATTACCCTGATTACGAAAAGTTTCATTAAAAAGCCGCCTCACATCATTGTACGACTTTAGTCGATCATCCCATCCTCTCATCATCAAAAGAGATATGCGTTCTCGTTCTGAAAGACTTGCCATATTGACAAGCAGAAGTGGTAAGATTTAGTCTAATCGACTAAATTAATATTTGGATCAATTCAAAGTTATTCTAAAGACAGTGCTGAAGAATAATAATGAGCACGGAATGAAGTGCAATTAAGTCAGCTTACAACTAGCTTCAAACTGTTACTTAATAATTTTCAAAAAAATAGAGGAATTTCAGTCGAGGTTGCGATTCACTAAACTGTAATGAGTATTAAATGAATAAATGGAAGAAATAAACATCGAACAGCAGAATAGTTCAAATAAATAAATAACTGAAATAAATCAATAAACGAAATTAAGACAAGCCAATAGGAGCCAACGCCTGGAAGTTAGTCGCGCAATTATTTTTACGAGTTGGCTGGATCATCCTCCGATCTTGTCTTAGTTGGCACGATCACTCCGATTTTGCCTTAGTTGGCCGGATCATCTTCCGATCTTGCCTTAGTTGGATGATCCTAAGACCTTGCCTTAGTTGGCCAGATCATCCTCCGATCTTGCCTTAGTTGGCTAGATATCTTACTTTAAAAAACTCGATAATTTCGGAACAGCTTATTCAAATTGGATAAAACCATAGTGCTTTGAAAAGGTCTTAAGAAGGGCTATAAGAATATGCAATAAAAAATTGGGAGTTCCATTTAAAAAATTTGAGGTGACTTTTTGTCCTGACCTTGACGACGCCACTCAAAGTCAAATTGTTAAGATCGGTAAATATATCTTTTTCAATGCTACAACTTTTGTTTGAAACATTTTTTCATAACGTGTATATTTTTCGAAATTTTCAGGCTCCCGGGGTTTTTTCTTCACCCTGTATGTGCGACATCTCTACTTCAATTTCTCTCTCTTACTTCAGCAAGTGAATTGATGACAGACGGTTGTAAACAATCCTGACAACATTTCCATAGTAGTGTGAGGAGCATGCGTCCTGGTGGAACTCCTTCTTGTTGCGTCTTAAGTTGCAACTGCCGTCGCTTTAGCTATAATTATACGATTTCGTATGTTACATGGACGCATTGAAACGCTCAGCATTACCATAATATATAGCATTACTGTAATATATAGCAAGATAAAAGAACAAGTTTACAAATCAATTATTGAAACAACTGTCATGCTGAATTATACATTGGATTAAAAACCGCATAATTGCTTTCCTTCTTTATTAATTAATGGAATCATTGAGCTTCTAACGATAAATGTTTTACATAAATTTGCATGATTTTTCTTTGCACATTCCTTATGGTCACACTTAAAAAATTCACACATCTTTTATTTTTACTTTACCTAATTTATTTAAGTACTTCACTCATATTAAATATTTTACTCAATCATAATTAATCAACTATAAACCTCATACCTGGCAATACATTTCATTGAGAAAGGTCATAAAAGCTGAATATCGTTGACAGCTCATGTCGTCGTGTAATTTTCTAGCGCGATCCTGATACCATTGTTGGCATGTGTTTAGCAAGGATTCCAGAAATGTTTCTTTTGTTTCTTTCTAGCATATAAAATATATTCAAGTTAAATATATAAGGTATCACAGAAATATTTAGCCAAATCTTAACATTATATTTTAGAAACGAAGTCAAACAAAAAATTTAATAAACATGAATTCGAATACCAAGCATTAATGAGTTACATTAATTTAAACTTATACAGAGTATCTCATAACTAATGTTGCAGAGCTCGTAGAAACATAGAGTTAAGACAGACATAAAAGTCCCATACTGTTTTATGAGATTCGCCATAATTATCGAGTTATTAGCGTCAAAAATCTGAAGTGTGGGAGCACGTCGACATAGATAATTGGAGAAGCGTTACAGCTGCTCAGACCGCAGCGCGGGCCAGTCGATCCAGAAACTATTGCCGGTGCGCGGTGAGGGGAAGGACAATACGCTGCTTTTCGTTGTTTTATTTTGCTGCACCTACGTCTCGCCGCACACCGTCAACAGTTGCTAGGTCGATTGGGTTGTACTATGGCCTGAAAGGCTACGACGCTCCTACAACCATCCATCTCAATGCGCGCTCATTTGTCAGATTTTTGTAATTAATAACTCGATAATTGTTGTGATTCTTGCAAAATTGTATTTTACTTTTCTTTTTAGCTTAACTCAACCTATCCTCACACTTCGAGTTGGCAGATAATTATTAGACACCCTGTATAATCCAACAGTTGCAAATAAATTAACATCGAATTCACATAAAAATGTCTACAAATGTCTACACATCAAAATAACTACCTTCAACAGCAATATATGCTTCAATACACTTTCTCAGGGATTACCAAATTTAGTCGAAAATAATAGCAGAGTTTTATATGATATTATTAGGTGTGTGAATTAATTCGGTCCATCTGGCGGTCAATTGCTGTACTATGTAATTTTCTAACCTCTAGTTTCTGCAGAAGGCTTTATTTTTTAGTTTTGATATCTGCCAATAATATTTAGTTGATAAACGTTTGGATTTGTAACAATAACATCGTGTTTATCTAATTCGAAAATGTCGAAATTCGAGCCAAAAAAGCATCATTTCCGGGAAGTTCTCATTTTCTGTTTTCATTTGAAGAAAACAGCCGCTGAAGCTCATTAAATGCTCGTAGAAGCTTATGTGAAAGTGCTCCCACCGATAAATCATGCAGAAAATGATTTCGACGTTTCAAAAGTGATGATTTCAGTGTCGATGACAAACCTCGTCCAGGTCAGCCGAAGAAGTTCGAGGACGAGGAATTGCAGGCGCTGATCCGTGCTAATCCGATGAAGGTCCATGTCAATCGTAAGATGAGCTCGCGAAATTGTTGAATGTTGATCGATCAACAATTTCTGTGCGTTTGGCAGCCATGGGAAAGATTTACAAAGAAGGAAGATGGGTGCCATACGAAAGAACTAAAAGAAAAAGACATTGAGAGGCGAAAAGTCATGTCTGAAATCTTGCTTGCCAGACAAAAAAGAAAAGGTTTTTTACATCGTATTGTGACTGGAGACGAAAAGTAGATATATTTCGATAATTCCAAATGAAGGAAATCCATTAGTGACCCAGGAAAACCATCCATATCGATACCAAAGCGGAATATTCACGGCAAGAAAGTAATGCTCTGTATATGGTGGGACCAGAAGAGTGTAGTGTATCATGAACTATTCAAACAGAGCCAAACCATCACTGCCGAACTTTACCAACAATTGATCCCTTTAAACAACGACAAAGTGATCTTCCAGCACAATAACGCTCGGCCACATGTTGGAAAGATTGTGAAGGCCACCTTGGAAGCACTTGGCTGGGACGTTTTACCTCACCCGCCTTATTCACCAGACATTGCTCCATTCGATTATCACTTGTTCAGATCGATGGCACACGGGCTTTCGGACCAGCACTTCAACAATTATGATTAAGAAATAAAGAAATGGCTCAATGAATGGCTTCGAAGGACGAGTCGTTTTCCTGTCACGGAATGCAACAACTGCCAGACAGATATGAAAAAATAATATCAAGCGATGGCAAATACTTTGATTAGTGTATTGGGAACTTGAATAAGTTCTCGCTGCTTCCCGACAGATAGTGTTATCATAGCCTTTTTGCATCGGGCAATAATACAGCCAACTTCACCTTAAAACTCCACCATTAGACTCGAAGTGACAGTATATGTTACTTCGCCGAAGCGTAAACAACATATTTTTTCATAGCGTTAAACATGTCGAATTTCGTGCCAAAAAAAGAGTATTTGCGGGGAATTTTACTGCATTACTTTTTCAAAAAAAATTTGCAGCTGAAGCACATAGAATTCTTGTGGAGACTTACGGCGACCATGCTCTGTCGGAAACAACATGCAGAGATTGGTTTAGACGCTTTAAAAATAATTATTTTGATGTTGAAGATAAGGAACGCTCTGGCGCACCGAAAAAGTTTGAAGACGAAGAATTGGAAGCATTACTCGATGAAGACCCATGTCAGACGCAAAATGAACTTGCAGAATCATTAGGAGTTGATCACACAACAGTTGCCAAACGTTTAAAAGCATTAGGAATGAGTCAAAAGCAAGGAAATTGGATGCCGTACGAATTGAAGCCGAGAGACATCGAACGGCGTTTTTTCACATGTGAACACAGTTACTCCAACGGCAGGAAAGGAAAGGTTTTTTGCATCGTATCGTGACTGGTGATGAAAAGTGGATACACTACAATAACCCGAAACGTAGAAAATCGTGGGGTAAGCCCGGCCATGCATCAACATCGACGGCAAAGCTGAATATCCATGGTTCCAAGCTCATGCTCTATATTTGGTGGGATCAGCTGGGTGTAATATATTATGAGCTCCTCAAACCCAACGAAACCATCGCAGAAGATCGCTATCGATTACAATTGATGCGTTTGAGCCGAGCATTGAAGGAAAAATGGCTGCAATACGAGGAGAGACACGACAAAGTAATTTTGCAGTATGACAACACTCGACCACATGTTGCAAAACCGGTCAAAACCTACTTGGAAACGCTCAAATGGGAAGTCTACCCCACCCGCCGTATTCACCGGACATTACTCCTTCCGATTACTACTTGTTCCGATCGATGACTCATGGCCTAGCTCAGCAACACTTCTATTCTTATGAAGATGCCAAAAAATGGGTAGATTCATAGATAACCTCAAAAGATGAGTCGTTCTTTCGACATGGTATTCGTATACTGCCAGAAAGATGGGAGAAAGTAATGGCTAGCGATGGACAATACTTTCAATGACATGTTCTTTATTAATTTTTTAAATAAAACATTCATTTTCACGAAAAAACAGCGAGAATTTATTCAAGTCCCCAATACTTTTTCATATTTTTTCATACTAAAGTCTTTTTTTGGAAGAAAAACGGACCGAACTAATTCACACACCTAATAAGTAAATTTACGAAACGTTCTCGCAGTTTATTGGTATTTGGAATAGATCTTGCGGCATAAACTAATGTTTTAAGATAATCACATAGATAAAAATTAATAAAATTGATATCCAGTAAGGAAGAGAGTTAAAAAGTTGGAATCGCCTGTATCAATTTAGCATTACGAGATGTTTAAGGAACGTGGCAAGCAGTTAAAGAAAAATATATCAGATTATTTTAAATCGGCGAATAAAGTTTGTCTTCAATATTTTCAACCAATATTGGTAACTCAGATCTTTTTCTACATATTTTGGAAAATATTTTAGGTACCTTGAAACTGAAAAAAATTTATTAATAGTAAGTTTTTATTCGGTTCTGTTTATTAAACTTTATTTGTTTTGGTCTTAAAATATAATGCTAACGTTTAGTCAAATATTTTTAGGATATCTTGCATATTTCCTCTTGAATCGTATGTTAAAATCATTATCACATCGATATATTACAGATTGTACAATTTATACGAAGTGTCTTAAAAATACCGAAACCACCGGATAACTTTACAAGATCAAGTTTTCATGAAAAACTTTACATACAGAAGTTGTAGAAAATCGAGTAACGAACTTAATGATGACCTTGAACTTGATCTTGGCCATGACCTTTAAGGACATTTGGAGGTCAACTTGCGTTTTTTAAATGGGAACCCTTATTTTTTATTACACTCTTTTTTCTACCAATTAATTTGAACAACTTTTGTCTAAAACATTTTTTTATTTGCTTAATATTTTTTTATATATTTGAGGAAATCTTGATAACTTTTTCGATATTTCTTACGATAACTTACGATATCTCGCTAACTATTTGTCAGAAGAAAAAGTCATACTAGACTTTCTTGCTTTATGTAGTCTCAAGAATATATTGTTACAATAACGCCCTAACTTTTGTTAACTTACTGACTTTTGGAAATTTCAAAATCATCATATTAATAAAAATCAGGGCGCTATTGTAACAATATATTTTTGAGACTGAATAAAGCAAGAAAGTCTAGTACCACTTTTCCTTCCGATAAATAGTTAGCGAGATATCGTAAGTTAAATATTGAAAAAGTTATCAAGTTTTCTTCAAATATCTAAAAAAATATTAGACAAATAAAAAAATGTTTTAGACAAAAGTTGTTCCAATTAATTGATAGAAAAAAACAGTGTAGTAAAAAATAAGGGTTCCTATTTAAAAGACGCAAGTTGATCTCCAAATGACTTTGAAGATCATGGCCAAAATCAAATTCGAGGTCATCATCAAGTTCGTTACTCGATTTTCTACAACCTTTGTATCTAATGTTTTTCATGAAAATTTGATCCTGCAAAGGGAGTTATCCGGAGATTCCAGTACTTTTAAGACACCTCGTATATATTCATATGTAAAATAAAATCCAATATAAAATAAAAACTATATGCATCAATAACAATATACAGGGTGTCTCAGAACTTTGGGACACGGGCTCCGTAGAGACATAGAATTAAGTGAGAAGAACAAAAAAGTCTTCTACCATAATGTGAAAATCGTAATAGCTTTTTAGTAATAACCGTGTAAAGTTTGGCGTTTTCCACGCCCAGCGCGGCTAATAGACGCTCCGCGGCAAGCTGTATGCGTAGGGGCTAAGCGATAACGCGGCTCGCGCTGACCGTCGCGATGGCGTCTTGACGCTTTGACGCCACGCGACGGTCAGCGCGAGCCGCGTTATCGCTTAGCCCCTACGCATACAGCTTGCCGCGGAGCGTCTATTGGCCGCGCTGGGCGTGGAAAACGCCAAACTTTACACGGTTATTACTAAAAAGCTATTACGATTTTCACATTATGGTAGAAGACTTTTTTGTTCTTCTCACTTAATTCTATGTCTCTACAGAGCCCGTGTCCCAAAGTTCTGAGACACCCTGTATATAAATTCTAATATGTTCATATTACAGAAAATTGTAAAATTAATATTTATTAAATATTAGGTTGGCCAATAATTTTGTGCGGTCTTTGCCAATAGATGGCTTTAGGTGCTTTGAAAAGTTTTATCTTCAATCAAAATCTTGGAAATGCATAGCCATTAACAGATAACATTTCACGATACATTTATAAACAAACAACATAAAAATTGATTCTGTTTTATGTGCTTTATGTGTTTGAAAAATCGTCATTTGAAACGTCATTTGAAAAATAAATAACTAAAACGAGCATTTTTGGCATATTATACTCTTTTAAAAAAGGCAAAATTATGATGTAAACATGTAAAAAGCTATGTGCTGTGTATGGCAAGGATGTTGTGAAAGAATACGTATGCTAAAAGTGATTTGTGAAATTTCATTCTGGGAATTTTTTTGTCCAAGGCATACCAGCTCGACTAGTTAGCTCGAGCTAATTTGTCGAAATCGACGGCGACAAAGTGAAAATGTTAATCGACATTATTCCACACGGTATAACGCGGGAGATTGCAAACGTTCTACAAATATCGAAATTGAGTGTGGGAAACTATCTATAATACATTACAACTATCTATAATACATTAACTTGGCTAGGTCAGCCGGTTCGATGTTTGAGTTCTATACCAACTGAGTAAAGATAATCTAATCAAACGTATTTCTATCAGCGATTCACTGAGAAAATGCGAGAAAAGCAATCCATTTTTTAAACGAATGGTAACAGACAATGAAAAATGGATCGTCTACAAAATAGTGAATCATAACCGCGAATACATTATTAATTAAAATATCGTTGCTTTCTATAAAAAAAAATCTTTTATTTACAGGTAAAGAACTGAATGGGATTATTAACCAACCCAATATTTTGGTATCTAAATGTTTCGAAATTATAAAAAAGAGAAAGTAAGGAAAAAAGACCATAGTAACCTCTATAATTGTGATGCAAATTTTAGCTGCTGGCTCGGCGTATTTGCGATTTTCAACTACTCTTTCCACTATATGTCGTACTAGTTCCATTAATGTCCTTGTATTTAAAAAATTTGGATCTATTAAAAAGCATAGATTAGCTTCATTAATAATTTCTAGTCGTCGATTATTATCGAAAAATCTATCTAATCATAAACTTATTTTCTTACTACATGTATGGTAAATATACAATTGTATTTAGTTACTGAAAATATATACTATAATGTACTATTTGCTCAGAACATTAAATATATTCAAATTTATAGTTATTTAATATACAGGGTGTTTGATAGCTGATCATGCAGACGAAAGTTAGAGATAGATTGGATGTAGCCGAGAAGAAAAGTCATGTACCATAATGTCAAATTGGCAATAGTTATCGAGTTATTAATTAAAACATGTGAGCCAACGAGCGCGTAGAGAGCGGAGGGCGACCGCAGTAAGCACATAGACATTTGATACAGGCGGAGTCAGCGAGTGACGGTAGGCGAGCACGCGCGGCGAGGGGCAACATAAACAACAAGAGGCGAGCGCGAACGACGAGGAGCGAGCGAGCGCAAGCGACAAGAGGCGAGCGAGCGCGACGAAGAGCGAGCGAGCGCGAACGACGAGGAGCGAGCGAGCTATAAGGAAAAAGCTATAAAGAAAAAGCTCGCTCGCTCCTCGCCGCGCGCGCTTGCCTACCGTCACTCGCTGACTCCGCCTGTATCAAATGTCTATGTGCTTACTGCGGTCGCCCTCCGCTCTCTACGCGCTCGTTGGCTCACATATTTTAATTAATAACTCGATAACTATTGCCAATTTGATATTATGGTACATGACTTTTCTTCTCGGCTACATCCAATCTATCTCCAACTTTCGTCTGCATGATCAGCTATCAAACACCCTGTATATAGTTCAATACATTTTCTTAATTAATAACAAATAAATCATTTTACCTTCTAAGGCTCGCAAAAGTATATCTTGAACAGGTGTAGGAAATTTTCCAAGTTCGGAGGCATCAGAGATACTAAGAGCCTTTGCGGCTAATACATCCGCCGAATTTAAACTTTTAGAGCGCTTTAGACCATAAGTAGATACGAATGATAAGGACTTGGTGAGTTTACCCGGTTTTATAGAATTAGTCTTGATCGCGTTTTTATCAACGTTGAAGTGTACTCGACCTGCAGTCTGATAGATAAAACTTTCAAATATTTCTTTTTTTACTTTAATAATGGTAATATTTTAAAATTGTTTACTTTGTTAAAATTGTATCGATTTTCTGTATGTGAAATTCGTATTTTTGTCATTTTACTTACATGCAAAATGTTTCCACTGGACGCAGACGTTTCTAAATGATAAGGTTGACGTAATGTGGAATTTATTGTAGAGTGATGATTACTTTGAGAATGACGAGACAGTTGATGTTGCTGCTGCTGCTGCTGTTGTTGTTGCTGCTGTTGTTGAGTATAAATATATCTGTGGACGTTGCCACTTGACTTACTATGCTGTAGATAATACGGAGAGCGGTCGAATGTATTAATCCGAGACCTGGTTAAGGGATATAATTATTTAGATTATTTCTTTAAAAAAATTTATCTTATATATATTTTTATATTAAATAAATTGCAGATTGTGTTAAGATTTAAGCGATGATTGTGTTAAGATCTAAACGATTTCAATGAAAAATAAAGTAATATCGTAATATGATAAACTGATTTTGATACATTGTATCAATTAAGACTCTTATTTTCTCGCTATAGCCATCTTAATTTATAATGTCCAAACGAAAAAATATATAAAACTTCTTGAAAAATATGATAAAATAAAAATATGTGTTCATAAAATAACGCTTGCAATTATTCATAATAATTCAAAATAACATTTGCAATCTAGCAAAAGAGGAGGGCCAATAAGGTTAATTTTGGCCAGAGCATCGCACTTTCTTGATTGCATATTTGTATAGTTGAAGTCAAGAGCTTTCTAAAACACCATATGAAAAGCTTTTTACGTTGAGGAAAATGAAAGTTATAAGTCCTCAAAGTTTCAGTCGATAATAATCCTCATCAAACAGTTAACAGTTGGTATAGAACGTAAGCGATTGTCTTACATACTACTTCTTCATGCAAATCGGTATGTTAAGACTAGCAATTTTAAAAAGAAGTGACTTTGAAAAATTGAACTTAAATATTGTTTTACTATTTTGCATTACTCTGTTGATGTTTGCAGTGTGAAAGTTATTTAAAAATGCCAAAACAATTATTATGCCCTTCTTGTAAAGTGCATCTTAAATCAGGACATCGTTTATCGTCTATTAAAGATAATAAAATGTTGACTACATTAAAACAAAAGCTGTGTATAATAGTTCAATCACACTTAACTCAAAAATGTGTGACATTTGTCGCTTATTAAGTAAAAGTCAAGAAACAAAGAGAGAAACCAAGGGGCCAAGTGATCCAAAGAAATTGAAGTTGCCAACTCCAAGGTGTATTGTAAGTAAGTCAAAATGTATTGTATGTAAAAATCTAAATGGCCGTTGTAGAATTGCCCCTAACGCTAGACTAAAAGTGTTCATTGATACTGGTATACTTATACCACCGAACTCAAGGTCTTGTAGTGTGCATTTACAAGAATCTCTATTGACAGAGAATACAGTGAATACAATAGAAACATCACCATTTTCTGATATTGGTGCTAATGAGATAACACAGCTTCTTAATAGTTTGCGAGAACAAGTAAGAAAAAAAGGGTTAGATTTTGAAGACAGTAGTGCTATGACTGATGAGGATTATCATCGACTGACTAAAAACCAATTTGACCGTGTGGTTGGACTTATACAAGGAAAAATATGCAAAACTACAAATCGTTGCCTGCGTATGTGTGTGCCACTATGTTTAATTAAATTGCATAATGGTCCTATCCTACTCGATTTTATCTACCCTTTTGCAATGGATTAAAGAATAGTTGGAAAAACCATTGCAACTGCAAGGAAAGCTCTAAGCACATATTTTGTTCCACAATATCTTGGGATTGGTCATATTTCTCGTGATGAAGTTATAACGAAACACACAACAAAAATGGCTAAAACCTTATTTGCAAACGACCAAGACGCAGCTATTCTGGTAGCCGATGGAACTTACATAAATATTCAAAACAGCTCTAATTATTCGTTTCAAAGGAAGACGTTTTCTGTACATAAAAATCTGCCCTTAGTTAAACCAATGATGATAGTTACGACTACCGGATACATTATAGATGTTTTAGGTCCATATTTTGCTAATGGGAAAAATAATGACGCTAATATTTTCACTGCATTGCTTCGACCTGATTCTACAAAATTGCGCTAGTAGTTAGAAGATAGTGACATTTTTATCGTTGATCGCAGTTTTAGAGATTTTCTTGGTTTACTTGAAGACCTTAAACTTATTTCTAAGATGCCACACTTTTTAGAAAAAGGCGCGCAACACAGTAGTCTTGAAACAAATGAATCGAGACTAGTCATTAAAATACGGTGGGTTGTTAAAGCAGGCTTAATAAAGACTTGGACCCTTGACCAAGTCTTTCCAAGTAGTCAAATACCGTATATTGGTGACTATGTCCGAATTGTTTGCGCTTTGTGTAACGCCTTCCGACCTCCGCGTGTCAAGGATAAGCCAGAAGATGAAACAATTGCTAATCGTATGCTACAATTAGCATCACAGCCAAATCATTTACAAGAGCTTATCAAACGTGAGGGTTCGGCAAGAAAGCGAGTCATCTGGGAAGCATTATCGGGTGATATTCTAAGCGACTTTCCAAAACTCACTTTAGAAGAATTGATATCACTGACACTGGGTGTGTACCAAATTAAGCAGGCCAAGTCATACACTGACGAACATTTATCACGATAGATTGTACTCAATTTTTATCCATCGACAGGAAAGATCCATAATTCGAGTACAAATCCAATCTCGCCATATGTCATCAAAAGTTTACAATTTATGGATTTAGTTTAACGTTGGAATAAATCCAGTTGGCGGTTGGTATTGTCAGTGCAAGGTTGGTGCAAGGGTCATGGGATGCTGTGCTCATGTAGCCAGTGTCTTATGGTATCTTGGATATGCACGACACAATCGAATCAGCACACACAAACCTTCTCAACAGTTTAATAGTTCTGTCTTGGATGTTTCTTCATGTTGGACAGAAGGAGAATCATCAAACATTGACTCCTCTTAACTGCCGTCGAATTCCAACACGTGCAAAAAATACATTTTATGACGAAAGAAACAACAAAACATAAAAAATATAAATAAAAAACAAAAAGAAGTAACTCTGTTATAGACAGTCCCAAACCCGTATTTAAAAAGAGGAAGGTAAAATAACAAACACATGTACCATGGTATATATTTTCAACCTGTCGCACGCACGCACGCACGCACGCACGCACGCACGCACGCACGCACGCACTCACGCACGCACGCACACGCACACAATTAAGGCAGCTTAGCACAAAAAATCATAAATCAGATCTTCATAATTCTTCATAATTCTCATGCTTCCTATATACCTATGTTTCTTAATCTTTGAGGACTTATAACTTTCACTTTCCCCAACGTAAAAGGTTTTTCATAGGGTGTTTTGGAAAGCTCTCAGCCTCAACTACATAAATATGCAATAGAAAAATGTGACGCTCTGGCCCAAAAGTCAATCTTATTGGCCCTCCTCTTTTGTAATAATAATCCAAAGAATTCAAACACTTCTCCTGTTGCTACAACAATTAACAAATAAAATATACGTGTCAGAGAATTATGAGAAAATGTATTCACATAATAAGCATACAACAGATAGATGTCTGATAGACGTCTGATTTCTGACATTTTTAAAACGTAACTGATAGATGTTTTATAAACGTCTTGAAGACTGTATAAAAATATATCTATTACAAGGAATTTTTTGGAATATATGTAATTGTCCACATTATATCGGTTATATCAAATGGATTTACATATACGTTGCTAAAATAACTAATATGATAATATCCTACTAATTTTGTGAACGTACAAAATAAATAGGTATATCAAAACTTTAGAGAACTTATTAAACTATGAATTTTTGCTGATGATTTGGCCATTTTTTTTTAATTTGAATTGCTGTGTCGAATAACTCTCTTTCTTCCACGCATACAATTTTTCAGATTTATGATTAGATTGTGGATTTCTTCATCTGTCGTGCTTATCCTTATGAAAAATAGACAATACCAAAATTTTTGTTATTGACAAAAATAATTGGTGTCATTGAATGTCAGTTGAAGGTTTACCATCAATTTTAGGATCATTGTAGGTATTACCATCAAATAGTTAGGTATGACGTTTATTTTATGTATTATGTTCGGTGTTGCCCTCAAACAATTGAGTGTCCGCTGAATGTAACTGTCAATCTGTGTGTATATGGATATGATTTATGGTGTTATATTTACAAATAGTTGGGTATAAACTTTATTTGGGCTGGAAATAACTGTCAATGTTTGGTGTCTTTATGATTTGTGGTGTTGCTTTCAAATAATTGGATGTAATCTCTTACGAAAAAAACACAAAAACACACTCAAAATAACACTCAATTTGAGTATAATATGCAAATTCGAACACTCAACTGAATATAATACTCAACTTAAGTGTAAACCTTATACTTGAATGTTGATGTGTTATCTTCAACTTGAGAATTATGTCGATGTCATTCTCAACTTGAGAGTTAATTTGAGCGTTACTCTACAGTTGAGAGTAACACTCAAATGAGTGCTCAAGAATCATCATTTGAGAATAACCCCAGAATTAAGTCTCAAGTTGAGAGTAACATACTTGTGTTTAAACCTGCAGCAGTTATTACACCAAAGCTTAGTACAGCAATAAGCTAGATATGCAGTTTGATGAATAAATTAAGGACTTGACAGGCTACATTCTGAAAGAAAATATTCGTCTAAAATACTCATTAATATTAACAATGAGTAATACAATGAAAAACAAGTTATTACCGAATAACATTTGGTTAAAAATTTTGTTAATAAATCGTTTATTATGGCTATTAGGTAGATTAAAATAATATAATGTGTATACACTAAAAGTATACAATAAATGAGAATGAAACAAGCGAATGATTGTATAAAAAGAATTAGTCGTTTTATGTAATAAAATTTGCTTTATTTAACAAAATATAGCCATTTCCGTTTTATAAATTATTAATCAAATTAAAGCTTCTTTGACTTTAATAATGAAAATAATATCTAATACATATTTTATGTAAAACATTTTAATTCAAAATAAACGATGTAATTGATGAAAACATAACATATAAGATAAAAGTATTAATTCCTGGACATGCTAACTTTGGACGTTCGTATTATTTTGGCATTTACAAAAAATATTTGAAATATCAAAATCAAGCAATATTGCAGCAAATTTGCAAATCATACTTGAGATTGCAAACAGTGAAATCCACATGTTTTTTCTAAAGTAAATTGTAGTACAAAAGTTAAAAATTTATATTTACAAGGAAACGGTCGGAAGTGTCCCTCACCGATTTGGATGGGCTTCAGACATGTTATAAAGCATAAAAAAATATTAGATCCATATTTTTTTATGTGCTTATCTCGAGGTTTAGGGAGTGAAACAATCCCTCGAAGAAAAGGGAGGTTTACGTTTTTAGCGAATATGTCGAAAAGTATGAGGCACATGAAAAAATGGTTTATATAAAAATTGTAGAGAATTTTATACTTTTTGCAACTGTGTACTCAGATTTTGCAAAATTGCAAAATTTTGTTTACCCCCTCCCCCTCTTCCGTACCCTCGCAAATTTTTAAATTTTTGTTAAGATGAATGTGAAGAATATCAAATACCAAATTTATTCATGTATAACAATAAAAAATGGAAGTCATTAATTTGGTTAATATAGAGATGATAACATGGAGCTATAGACGCTGCACTATAGGCAGGCGCCCCTTATTTACTCTGTACTCGATATCTCTGTATTTTCTTTTGTACAAGCTGATAAAAACTCCTAATGATATACACAACGTATTAAATATAATGTGAACGTGAGTTCGTATGCAGTTATTTCGTATCCAATAAAACAAGTACCAAATCAGTGGATAAACTCAAGAGCGGCTTAAAAGTCAAGACATATCTATCAATTTTGTCCATAAACAGAATTGGTACAGCCTCCCAGGGCGATAAACGTTATCGTGTACTTTGGTTATTAACGCACATCATTTAATATTAGTTGACCTCACTCTTTACACTTTGTAGGACATACGTTTAAAACGCACTCGGCCTTGCGCTGCGACCGTGGTGCTTGATAACAGTATGATCTTATCTACAAGTGAATAAAAACTTAATTCTAATGATACCCGCATCGTTTTACATATGATATAAACGTAAGCAGATACAACTTTGTATATACAGGGTGTTATAAAAGTCCCGGAAGAGCAGAATAACTCGAAAAATATAAGTCCTAGAAAAAATGCGAAGTACTGGGTTTTTATGATTTTTTCCTGGATATCTGACGGTGACCTTGGATTTTACTTTGACAATGACCTTTAAGGTCATTTCAAGGTCAGGTCAATTTTTTTAAATGGGACCCCATACTTTTGACCCCAGAAATTAAGAGAGAGAAAAATTTTACGTTCGGATATAACTTTGAACACTGCCAAATTTGACTTCTGAAGGTCACATAAAGGTCTAAGCTTGTTTTAGGCTGAAAACGCGAATATCTTCGAAAATGCACCTGCTAGGGAGCAATGTTACGCATAAGAATAAGAATGTAGAGGTCAACGAGGGACATTCAGCCGTGACCTTGCCCTTATTCTCAAGGTTATGAGTTAAGATTATTATTAAGGTCAAACCGGACTTTTTTAGGATTGAAAATCCATACTTTTGACCTAAAAGTGTCAAGATTGAAAAATTTTACGTTCGGATATGATGTTTTCAACCTTGACCTTGTTATTAAGGTTATGTGTCAGACATATCAAGGTCAATTAATTTTTTTAGCCTGGAAACACATACTTTTACCCCCCCCATTATGTGAAGAGTTAGATTTTACGTTACATACGAGGTCACACTCCGATTGTTGGTAATTTCTCAATATCGGGCGTCATTTTGGATCGGTCATCTTGAATTTGTAAAATCCAACGTCGGATTCGATTTCAGAAACGACTTCAAAAACTCCTTAAAGGAGATCCAATTTTTGTTATTCTTAAATATCGACCGCTATCTTGAATCGACCATCTTCAATTTGCAAAATCCGACGTCGGACTCGGTTTTAGCGAGCTCAAAAATCCCAGGATTGGTATCCGAAAAATTTATTCGCCATCGATAAAGTGTATGCTTCAAGGTTTTTATTTGTCTCGATTCTATCAGTGTCAAACAGATAATAGATTGTTTTTGAGTTTTCATCGATTTAACAAGTTTTGATGTCATTTTAGTCTGTTTTGAATTATTATCATATTATTATTAACGATCAATTATACATTACTTATTATTTTTATTTAAAGGTAAAGAAATCGAATTTTTTATACTAAATTTTTGCAAATCTTTTGTTTTAAATTTCAAATGGCTTCTCTTATAGAACATGAGAAAGTTTCGCTATTGATGATGAGAGGATGGGGGGATAGACAAAGGTCATACAGTGAAGTGAGATTGCTGTTCAATGAAAACTTTCGTAATGAAGGCAAAGGTATTTCAATATCGACTGTATCTCGCACCATCAGACGATTTGTAGAAACTGGGAGTAATAACAACCAAAAATCTGGGAGGCCAAGGTCCCAAACGACAGAAGAGCGACAATTTGAAGTAGCTCAATCATTTGTTGAAAATCCCAGATTGTCAATTAGAAAAGCATCTCAACAGCTTCAAATGAGTTTGTCCTCTGTGGATCCTTTGTGGATCAAATTTTTCTGGCAAAAAATGAATTTTATAAAATTATAAATTATATATTACTTCACTGCACTGCTCACACGCGATGTATAAATCGAAATGATGACAGAAGTGGGTAATAATGTAGCGGAATAGCGAAAACAAGTGACAATGGCTCCCACATACACACAAATATTGTATGTGAGGAATGCCAAATGAGAAAAGAAACAAATCACGTGCGACTTGACTGTTGCCCAGGCCTGATAGGACCAATAAATTTCATGTTATGCGATTAACTGTTAAACCATTCTATGAGTCAAATTGGCTCACAACCGTGAAAATAGGTATACCACATTCGATAATGCGAAATGAAGGGGTCTGCGGGGAAGAGGAATGAACGTTTACATATATTTCATTACTTAACTAAAAACCAACGTATGTTTTTAAAAAGTAATATTAAAGTTTTATATATATATAGTGATCAAATTTTTAATGAGTCAAATTGGCTCGGTCCGTAAATCTAGTGTTAAATTCCACCACTACAAAATTCATCTCCACCATGAGTTGAATGAGGATGATTTTAACCGCAGGATGCAATTTTCAGAAGTTATGATGCAAAGAATTGATCAGCAACCGAACTTTTTGCATAATATCGTTTTTCAGACGAAGCGTCTTTTGAAATTACTGGTAAGGTAAACTGTCATAATTTTAGATATTGGGACAACGATAATCCTCAATGAAAGCTTGAAGCACATATGCAGCGACCTCAAAAATTGAATATTTGGGCAGGTCTTTATGATAATCAAGTGGTTGGGCCTTTTTTTATAAATGGGAATTTGAACTCAGAAACCTATCTGCAGCTTCTAACAGACTAAATTGTTCCATTAATACAGGAGATTGTTGATCAATACAGGTGATAATTTTGATGATGTTTGGTTCCAGCAAGATGGGGCACCGCCACATTATTCGGACGCATTGTTCGGAACTATTTAAACGATATTTTCCCTAATCGATGGATAGGTAAAAGAGGAACAATCGAATGGCCACCGAGATCGCCCGACATTGCACCACTTCATTTCTTCCTTTGGGACTACATAAAAAATAAAGTTTATTTCACTAAACCTCATAACCTAGATGAACTTCAACAACGGATCATAGACGAATGTGCTGCAATACCTCCAGAAATGATAAGGAGTGCGACTGACAATTTGTACGTCCGCTTAGCACACTATCAAACGGTCAATGGGGAACATTTTGAACATCTCTTGTAATCTCAGGCCGAGTTACAAGATGCTTTACCTTCAGCGGCCGGGACTAACTGAACCTTGCCTTCAGTGGTCGGGTTTGAGGCACCTTGCCCCAGTGGTCGGGTTCCGAGACGCTTTACTTTCAGTAGACTTCACGATCAGTGAAGTAACGTAAAACGCATAATTTTGAGAACAAGGTCAAGGTTGAAAACATCATATCCGAACGTAAAATTTTTCAATCTTGACACTTTTAGGTCAAAAGTATGGATTTTCAATCCTAAAAAAGTCCGGTTTGACCTTAATAATAATCTTAACTCATAACCTTGAGAATAAGGGCAAGGTCACGGCTGAATGTCCCTCGTTGACCTCTACATTCTTATTCTTATGCGTAACATTGCTCCCTAGCAGGTGCATTTTCGAAGATATTCGCGTTTTCAGCCTAAAACAAGCTTAGACCTTTATGTGACCTTCAGAGGTCAAATTTGGCAGTGTTCAAAGTTATATCCGAACGTAAAATTTTCCGCTCTCTTCATTTCTGGGGTCAAAAGTATGGGGTCCTATTTTTAAAAATTGACCTGACCTTAAAATGACCTTCAAGGTCATTGTCAAAGTAAAATCCAAGGTCACCGTCAGATATCCAGGAAAATATCATAAAAACCCAGTACTTCGCATTTTTTCTAGGACTCATATTTTCCGAGTTATTCTGCTCTTCCGGGACTTTTATAACACCCTGTATAGCAACGGTGTCACGTATGTACGACTTTGCTGTTTACCGATGCTTTCGCAATGTACGGGTTTTCTAAAATACACATATATGTTATAAGTAATTAGATTTATTTAAGGATACAATATGTATAAACGAGTAACAAACGACGTAAAAACGTCTAAAAGAACTGTAATATCTCACAAGTCAGTTTTGGACACTGTACTGTCTGGGTAGTACATACATATTATAATTATGCTACATATTCATCACAAATGTGTTCATGGAAAAAAATGTGTCATACAGAGCGATTTTTTATACCAAGTACAAATAATTACGGCAGTTTAGCCAAAAATTTCGCATTTTACTTTTGAATTCGTTTGGAAACGAAATTCGACTAGCGTTTGAAATTCTGCCGGTTTATTCTGTACATATCCACTTTTAAACCACGCATATTTAAATAAATTTTGAAATCTGGGCGATTAAAATTGGTAGTGCGTTAATGATTGCAATTTTAATAAATTATCTCTAGTATGGAGATCAATTGCCAGACCTAACAACAGAACAACGTCAGAAAAATGTTTAATTTTTAATGTAAAATTTTTCCATAATCTAAAGCCATATATAACTAGTGGTTATATTTTTCCCGTTGTACCAGCTGGAATGGTTAGGAATATGATATCTGTTGTAGAATCTTGTCTAATATCTGCAATTATATTAAAACAATGTTCAGTCCATGAATCTAATAGCAATACAGACTGTGGCCCAACATTCGGATAAAATACTTCTTTTAACCACGTTTTTACATGATATGATGTTAGTTTGCCCGATAATGAAGCCATAACAAAAATATTAGGTTGGGGAAAAAGAAATCCATTATTTTCCCGCTAGATGGCTTTAGTGGTATATATCACGTGATGTATTAATCGCATAGGTTAATATTTATACTCGTTGGAAAAGTGACATCCGTACGAAAAACAATTCTTTAACGGTTTTATGATTTATCGATTAAGTTGTGAATTATAGCACGTAAAAGATGTACGTCAACAAAGAGAAAATTCGGTATATTTTGCTTCGGTACAATTTTGCTTCGATACAGGCGAGAATGCAAGCTAGGCGGCTGAAATTGTAAATGGTGTTTATGGTCCCGATACTGTTACAGCCAATCACGCGCAATTTTGGTTTCGTCGATTCCGTTCCGGTAATTTTGATGTTAAAAATGCATCTCGCACAGGTAGGCCCGTCGTCGAAAATGTCAATAAAATTATGGAAATGATCAAAGTAGACCGGCATGTTAGCAGTCGTAGTATCGCCCAAGAGCTGAAGATCGACCACAAAACAGTTTTAAACCATTTGCATAAAGCTGGATTAAAAAAAACTCCATGTTTGGGTACCACACGAATTGACGCAAAAGAACATGATGGGCCGAATTTCAATCTGCGAAGCCTTGACCAAACGGAACGAAATCGAGCCATTTCTGAAACGGATGGTGACTGGGGATAAGAAGTAGATTACATACGACAATATTGTGCGAAAACGATCGTGGTCAAATCGCAGCGAAACGGCTCAAACGGTGGCCAAACCAGAATTAACGGCCAGGAAGGTTTTGCTGAGTGTTTGGTGGGACTATAGGGGAATCATCCACCAAGAGCTGCTTTCATATGGCTCAAACACTAAATTTGGATCTCTATTGTCAACAATTAAGTCGTTTGAAGCTAGCGATTGACCAGAAGCGGCCAGAATTGGTCAATAGAAAAGGAATTGTTTTTCATCAGGACAATGCCAGGCCACATACGTCTATAGTGACTCATCAGAAACTCCGGAAGCTTGCTTGGGAAATTTTGATGCATCCACCTTACAGTCCGGACCTGACACCAAGCGATTACCATCTGTTTTTGTCATTGCAAAACTTCCTTGATGGTAAGAAATTGACCTCAAGAAAAGACTGAAAATCGCTTAGTCGAGTTTTTTGCAAATAAGGACCAGGGCTTCTATGAAAGAGAGATCATGAAATTACCTTTAAAATAGCGACAAATTGTAGAACAAAACGGTGCTTATTTGACCAAAATCGAACAATCCTAACTATGTTAAATAAGCCTTGAAATAAACGAAAAAATAATGGATTTCTTTTTCCCCAACCTAATATTAGGTGCTCTGAACATTGTTTCTTGTACTCTCAGACCAAACGTTCCTTTTGTGGCGAATGCAATAACACGCCATGAGAGAGACAGCCGCCCGGCAATGTAAGCCACGCGCCGTGGTAGTTCGCCGCGTGCCGCTAGGTGGCGACGCGTAAGCCCGAGCCTCACTCGCAGTTAAGAATAGGCAAAGGGAGGCATATTAAGACCGTACCGAGGGCGATCTACAGCATTCGCTAGCATTCTATAGCTGACCCTCGTTAGCACTTGCTAGCATTCTATAGCTCACGCTCACCCTCGTTAGCATTAGCTAACACCTGCTAAGCATTCGCTTACACTTCGGTGATATAGCTGAGTCCCTCAGCCGAGTATATAAGACTCGCTATATCCTCAAACAGCTGGGGTTCTGACACGCAAGAGCACCGCTCAAGAACGACACCATCCTGTCGTCTAACTCGATTCCTTCGAGCGAGGAATCCGGTAGAGTCCACGCTCTGCTGGCGATCTCGGGAAACTCCTACAGAAGCCGCATCGGCACTGCCACCGTAAGAGGCAAGGCTCTATTAGGAGTACAAATAAGTTTCCGCCGTTTGACAAAAGATGGCCCCACCAGAAGGTTATGTTGAAGTTGTCAGTTGTAAAACATAATATCGTAAGTTTGGACATCTGGTAACAAGATAACCTTGAGGTATTAGTGACTCCGTATCAGCATCACATAATATTTTTCGTGCGAAAATGTCAAGTTTTGTGCCGAATACGCGTCATTTGCGGGGACTTTTGATTTACTTCTTTAATTTGAAGAAATCTGCAGCTGAGGCGCATCGATTGCTTGTAGAAGCATATGGTGAGACTGTTTTAAGTGAGAGAAGTTGTCGTGAGTGGTTTCAAAAGTTTAAAAACGGTGAGTTTGACGTAGAAGGAAAAGAACGTAGTGGAAGGCCGAAAGTGTACGAAGACACGGAATTGGAAGCATTATTGGAGGAAGATTCGTGCCAAACGCAAGAAGAACTTGCACTTACATTAGAAGTGACTCAACAAGCAATTTCACATCGTTTAAAATCGTTGGGAATGATTAAAAAACGAGGAAATTGAGTTCCATATGAACTGAAGCCGAGAGACGTTGAACGCCGATTTTGCACGTGTGAAATGCTGCTTGCCAGGCATAAAAGAAAGGGTTTTTTGCATTGCATAGTCACTGGTGATGAAAAATGGATCGACTACGATAACCCAAAGAAGAGAAAATAGGGACTACCTGGCCATGCTTCAACATCGACAGCCAAACCGAATATTCATGGAAAAAAACTCATGCTGTGTATTTGGTGAGATCAGCTTAGTGTCGTATATGAGTTGCTCAAACCGAGCGAAATCATTACTGGAGCTTTCTACCGAATACAATTAATGAGATTGAGCCGAGCACTCAAGGAAAAACGCGCCCATTACTACTCCAAACACGACAAAATTATTCTCCTACATGACAACGTTCGGCCACATGTTGCAAAACCGGTCGACACCTATTTGGAAACACTTAATTGGGAAGTCCTATCCCACCCACCGTATTCACCAGACATTGGCCCTTCCGATTATCACTTGTTCCGGTCGATGGCATATGGCCTGTCTAAGCAACGCTTTAGATCATATGAAGATACTAAAAATTGGGTCGATTCGTGGATAGCTTCAAAAGATGAAGAGTTCTTCCGACGTGGTATTCGAATGCTGCCAGAAGGATGGGAAAAAGTAGTGACTAGTGATGGACAATACTTTGAATAAAACGTAATGTACTGTTCTTTCACAATAAATTCCTAATTTTTGATAGAAAACGGCGTAAACTTATTTGTACTCCTAATAGCTCGAAGGCTAAGCAACCGAAGCCTCAGGTGAAGAAGGAGCCCTCAGAGAGAAAGAGAGAGAGAGAGAGAGTTTCTCCTTCCCCGGAAGCTAGTCCAATGGAGTCTCTCTCTAATAAAACGCACCGCACCGCCGGTGTGTTTCGAGACACTCTGGGCCATCAAGGTCAAACAACCCCGAACCTCACCGACAACCAGGAACATCGGGACCCAGACTTCGCCAAGAGGCGAGTCAGGCCGATCTGGCCAATCTTCAGGAAGTCGACCAGATCAGCCCGACAGCTAGCAGGAAGCAACCATCGCCCCGCACCAGCTCGCCTTCAAACTGGCGAAGCTACCTGTTCCGTAGAACACGATATACTCTCATCACATGTATATAACATAAATATAAGTTAAAAAGAACAAACTTCTCGTTACTTTCCTCCCCAAGGATCTCAAAATACAAAAAGCGAAACGTTTCCTTGCATCATAAAAATATACACCGCCGAATAAGCACAACACTAAACGCTCGCCCAAACTTTTATTTCTTTTAATATTATGAAAAGCGGCAGCAATAATCTACCTTCTGCGGAAATAGTCGGCTGTATAGTGTAACTATGTATAGTTGCTGATATACGAGGGTAGTCCCAGAAGCACCTGACCTAACAAAGAAAGCACAAGAAATTTGGGAAAATATATCTTTATTTCTCTACATAGTGCCCTTTTAGCTCAATACACTTTTCCCAACGATGTTCAATAGCTTCGATACTCTGTTTATAGTGGGAATCGTCGAGCTCCTCAAAATAGCCATCAACCGCAGACTTCACCTCTTCATTGTTGGCAAATCTTTTACCACCAAGCCATTTTTTCAAGTTTGGAAACAGAAAATAATATGAGGGGCCTAAATCTGGCGAACAGGGTGTGTGAGGAAGCAATTCGAACTTTAACTCATTGATTTTGACCATCGCGATAACGGATGTGTGAACTGGTGCATTGTCTTGATGAAACAAAACTTTTTTTTTCGCCAAATGCGGCCGTTTTTCCCTGATTTTATCACTCAAACGCTGCAATAAGTTCGCATAATACTCGCCGTTGATTGTTTTTCCTTTCTGAAGATAATCAATGAAAATTATTCCACGCGCATCCCAAAAAACTGACGCCATGGCCTTGCCTGCAGATGGAACTGTCTTCGCCTCCTTTGAAGCCGATTCTCCTCTTTCAGTCTATTGTTTTGACTGTTCTTTCGTCTCAGATGTGAAGTGATGGACCTATGTTTCATCCATAGTTATAAATTGACGCAAAACCTCGGCTTCATTGCTGTGAAACTTCGCCAAACACTCGATTAAAACATCTTCACGACGCTGTTTTTGTTCCATTGTGAATAATCGCGGCACCCATCTTGTGCACAGCTTTCTCATGTCCAAATTTTCAGTCAATATCCGATGTACAGTACTTTTTGAAATGCCTACCATGTCTGCTAACTCGCACACTTTTAGTCGACGGTCATCCAATGCCATTTTGTGGATTTTCTTCACCATTTCTGGCGTGGTCACCTCATTTGGTCGACCACTGCGATATTCGTCTTGGCAGCTCGTACGGCCTCATTTAAACTCTGCCATCCAATATTTTACTGTTGTAAACGAAGGAGCAGACTCCCCCAGAGTAGAATCTAGCTCCGTTTTGATATTGGTTAGACTGAGGCCTTTCAAATGAAATTATTGTATCACATAACGATGACCAATTTTTTCCATGTTTACAAATTCACTGAGAGCGTTCACTATTGATGGCTGCCAAACAAATACTAAACAACGTAGCGTCCTCAAACTTCAAACTTAAGCTTTATAAGGTTGATACATTCTACCATAGTCATTTATTTTAAATAACAACCATCATCTATACGTCAGGTCAGGTACTTCTGGGACTACCCTCGTAGAATGTACAACAGATTCTACTCTTTTTACACCTTTATATGCTAAAGTACGACCGGAATAAAATTCTAATTGTAATCCACTTTGATCAGAATTGTGAATATTTTTTACTCCATATCGACCAATATAATATAACATTTTCAATAAATGCATTGCATTTATTTTCTAAATCTTCTTTTGGTAGCAGCGATATTTTTGTTTCAAATTTAGTTATTTTATGAGATACAATATCATATGCCATTTTAAATCGTTTTACCCATGTGTCTGAAGCTATAATTCCTGCTACATTTTCCTTCTTTTGTGAGCGAGTAGCCCATCGTGCAATATGGACGTCATGAATGATTACACCTCTTTCAAATGTTTCGTTGAATCGAGCCAATGTATTAGGTTGTTCGGAAAGTTCGTTTCAAATTTCGCGCGCTCCACATTTCTATGTAATCAGTAAGAACGAGAGCGCTCTAAACGATTTTATGTTTGTCAACAAACATTCCGGGATCTATGAGCCCGCTAAGGAAACTTCGCAGATCTTCCTAAGTGCAACTATTTCGTCAGAAATCAGTTTGAAAAATGGAGAACCAAAAAGTCCATTTTCGTCATGTGATGCTATATTGCTCTAAACGTGGCTTCACGGCTTCGCAGACCCTGAATGAGATGTTCTCAGTATATGGAGATGCCTGCGTCACTCACCAGACAGTTCGAAAATGGTATCGAAGATTCGAAGCTGGCGATTCAACATGGAAGATCAAACTCGCTCAGGCCGGCCTCAGGAGGTTGATGAAACGCTTCTTATGGATCTCGTTTTCGTAGACTGAAATTACCGCTTTTAAACCGCTTAAACCAAAATGCGCACACATCGTACGATACAACACGTTCGCGGAGAAAGGAACAAATCGATTCGCACGCTCTTGCAGCATGTTTTCTTTGTTGGAATTCGTAAAGAATGCAGTGTCAGATATGCACCTTATCTGTTGCCATTTTCGACTGTACTGAACTGAATACTTTTGAAGGTTATGTTGGGCCTTTCGCCAAACTATATGTTCTTTTTAATAGCTATATGTCAACATTGCATAACCACAAAAGAGCGGGAAAATCTATTCAATTTAAAATTGATTTCATAACTGCTTAAAATAATTTGAATTATTCATTTGTACACCTAATATATTTATTAGAATAGAATAGAAATGGTAAAATTACATCCTTAACTCTTGTTGAAAAGTTACCGATTTAGGCGCTTGTAATGGAAAATATTTACAACTATGCCGTATGTTGTGAAAGATTGATTTATAACAACATTTCATATCATTCAAGTACATACACCCTCTGTCCTAAAAATAACCGGAATGACTCTATTTTATCGAAATTAGTGGCGCCTTCTGTTAGTGGGAGATTGAATTAAGAAGTGTCAACCCTTCTTAATAACCTAAAATAGTAAAAATTTCATCACATTTCGTTCACTAGAAGCCAAGATACGTGGCTTTTAATTGATAGTAGTTTAATACCTCGGTCGAAGTTAGCGATTGTTGCACGATAATGCATCTTCTCATCGTCCGTCAATTGTCACTGATTTTTGACCAGAAAACAAATTTCATTGTTTCAGCATTCCCCGTATTTACCCGATTTGACAAGATGCGACTATTTTCTATTCCCTAAGTTGCATTTGACGATGAAAGGAAACCGTTTTGCATGAATTGAAGACATTCAACAGTCAATAACGAGCAATCCCTTGTGAAAAAAAATCCTCAATTTTCGGTGTTAACACTCAAAAAACACTTAACTTTGGGTGTTAAACACTGATAAAAAACGCTCAACTTTGAAGTTTATACATCGAATAAACACTCAATTTTGGGTGTTATACACCGAAAAAACACTCAAACTGGATGTCATTTCGGATCGTCAATTGAAGGTTACACCCAAATGAGGGTTAACGCTCAACGAAAACCTTCAAAACACCCAAGAAAACTCTCAAAATAACACCCAAATATTAAAAACCCTAGAAAGGAAACCCTGAAATTAAATGCACCCAAATTTTGCAATAGATGGCAATACATACAAATGAAAGCATATGTTCGTGAAATATTTGGTTATTTGTTGTTTTCACTTAAGAACATAAAAATAAGCCATTGATCGAAAAAATAAATAGGCTAAATATATTTTCATTTAACTGTATCATATTCATTTTGATGGTGTTCGTTTTCAGTGTAATTGTAGAGTTAACCACCAACTGTAATACTCGAATGAGGGTATATACTGTGCAAATAGTAAACATTAGGTATTAAATACATATGTTTAATATCCTACTCAGAAACTATTACGACATTAAACATATATGTTATGTATTTAATACCTACTAACGTTTATACTATTTGCATAGTGAGTATATACAGTCTGTAAAGTAAGAGCGTGTACGGGTTAATGTGTAGAAAAATCTAGTTTTAATGATTTTTAAGTACATGGATTTGTTGTACTCCATGAGAAGAAAAATGCTATACCATTAATAATGAGTCCAGTCACCACCGGCATTGATAATTGCCTGGCATCTCCGAGGCATACTTTCCACTAAGTTGACTGCGTATTCGTTCGGTAAAGACCTCCAAGTGAGACGAATTTGTCGTGTCAGCTGCTTCAAAGTGCACACTCTTTTTCCTCGAAGCTTGTGCTTGAGATATGCCCACACATTTTTAATGGGATTTGCATCTGGCGACTGCGATGGTCAATCAAGTGTGACAATGCCAGACTGCTCTTTCCACTCGGTGTAAAGCTTACTCCGGTGTTTTGGGTCGTTGTCTTCCTGTAAGATCCAATCCTCGTTTTTTTTTTATGAAGCATCGTTCAGCAGTCGGCAACAAACACTTCTCATAAATTTTAAGCATTAAGGTCGGGTTTCGCTTAAACAAATTCATAATTTTTTTTCCATATTCGGAGTCACTTTGTCTATTGAGCCACGTTCTGGCAAGTCATCGACATTTTTGATTTTCTTATATTGCTGAACCTACTTAGCGACGAACGATTTTGACTTTCCCATGTATTTAGCAGCCACTGCATATGACATTTTTGGTCCTTTAAGGTGGGAACAAAGGAACACAGTCTCGTAGCGCGATGCGTATGCGGCACTCATGGCGGTTAACGTGTTTCTCAGGTTAGAGTTAGACGCTAACTGAATCTTTTGTGACAAAGCATTCACGACAAAGATTTCATCTATCGGCTCATAAAAAAACTAGGACGATATTTGAAGCCAACTGCCATTTATGCCGTGCACGCTCTTATTTTACAGGACTATACAGGATGGGGGGTTATAAGTTTACAACCCGAAGTGTGAATGTAGATTGGGTTAAGACAAACATAAAAGACCCATACCGTTTTGCGAGATTCGCAATAATTATCGAGTTATTAATGACAGAAATCTGAGGAATGGGAACGCGCCGACATAGATGATTGGAGAAGCATTGCAGCTATTCAGGCCACAGCGCGGCCCACTCGACCAAGCAACTGTTAGCAGCGTGCGGCGAGACGTAGGTCCGGCGAGATAAAACAACGAATAGCGGCGCATTGTCTTTCCCCTCGGCATGTGTGTGTGTGTGTGCGCGCGCGCGCGTGTGTGTGTGTGTGTGTGTGTGTGTGTGTGTAGGGAACATTTTTCAAGCTGTTGTTTTTTACTTTTTACAATTAATGAAATGTTCAAAATATTTTCCTTCTACTGTTTGGCAATAAGCTAAACGTTCATAGAAACTATTGTTCACATGGCTTATTCGTTCTAAAGTGATCAGAGATGCTTCCTACATTATTTGATTCTTCAGGTTTTCCACATTACATGGTTTCGTCGCATAAACCTTACTTTCGATATGTCCCCAAAAAAAGAAATCAAGAGGAGATAGATCAAATGATCTAGCACAGAGCTCGGCAAAGTGTGCACGCGACGGCCAATTTTTTACTATCTCCGCCCACCGCTATTCCCTTTACCTCGCTGCTCCGCGTGCTGCCTACAAGCCGCTCGAGTCTCAGGAGCGTGTTTCCAATATTTTTCCACGTTACCCATGAAGTACTGTTATTGACGCGTTTTTTTTTAAGTGGTATCCCCAGTAAGCCTAATCCACTGATGACTGTAACAATCTATAACTAATTGACCAGAAGCGAAATAAAATATGTTAAATGAAGAATATTTAATTCGATTTTCGGCTTTTATTGATAAGAGTGAAAACGTCAATTTGGATATTGCATGTAGCGAGCTACGTAAGACGTGGTAAGGAATCGTCGCTTAAAGAAGAATACTTCTAATTTTTTATAAATCATTTCTTCATTTTTCAAAAATGAAGAGGCCTCCAGGGGATACCACTTAAAAAGAACGCGTCAACAATAGTAGCTCATGGGTGACGTGAAAACTATTGGAAACACGCTCTTAAGGCTCGAGCGGCTTGTAAGCAGCGCGCGGAGCGGCGAGGTAGAGGGAATAGCAGTGGGCGGAGGTAGTCGAAAATCGACCGTTGCGTGCACATTTTGCCGAGCTCTGATCTAGCAGACCATTCAATGGCACCTCTCCTACCTATCCATCGATTAGAAAAAGAACGGTTTCAAAATTCTCAAACTCGTACCGCAAAATGAGATCCTGCTTCATCTTGCTAGAACCAAACGTTTTGCATGTTTGCGTCAAATAAATTTTCAATTTTAGGAATGATATGATCTCGCAATAAATTTTCATATTTTTCAGCATTTAAATCACCATCTATGAAAAATGTGCCTATATATATACCGACTACAGATCCCTGTCCAAATATTCAATTTTTATGGATATTGTGTGCGAAGAGCACTCATCCAATATGGATTTTTATCAGTCCAATATCTACAATTGTGGCAATTAACAGCACCATTTATTTGAAATGTGGTTTCATCAGAAAAAATAACAAAATTAAAAAAGTTAGCATTATCATCACATCGATGCATCAGTTCCTCACAAAACTGAATTTTTCTATCAAAATCATCTTCCATAAGTTCTTGAGCGATAATAATTTTATACGGATAATATTTATACTTTTTTAAAATGTTAGAAAAGCTGCCTCCACTGATATCATGGGCTTGTGCTGTTTTTGATACGGACAAATGAGGATTTTCCTGAAATGACTGGAGAACATTCAAAGTCTTATCATCATTAGTTGCGGATGTTGGCCTTCCGCTGCGAGATCGGTTCTTAACCGTTCCTGTTTCAAAAAAACGAGTCACTGTTCTGCAAACGATGAATTTAGAAATAGGATTGAGATCAAGATGTGTAACATAGAATAGATCAGCTACTTCTTGATATCATCTAATACGGTCACCAAATCCTCGATAAATAAGTAGCAATATTCTTTCCTTTTCGGTCAACATTTTTTAGAGAAAAATGTGATATTATAATCGGAAAAAGAAACAAAAGAGACAAAGAGCGAGATATGAGCAAGCGCAACTCGTTTTTAGAATATGTGAACCGAGAAGCATCTCTGATCGCACCTCCGCGCGGTACACTTAGGGTAATGCTAATGCCGGCGGTACTGTAACTTTCAAGCGTCATAACTCGGAAAAAACTTAATAAAAAATGACATCATTATAGTACTTTGAAAAGTTTTCGAGATAAGCTACAAGAATTTTCAATATAAATAGTTCTATTTAAAAAAACAAAGCTGACCCTCATATGACCTTAGCAATATCATCTATGGTCAAACTGATATGACTACTAAATGTATCTTTTTAAGCTCTACAACTTTTGTATCAAACATTTTCTCGTATCTTTCATATTTTTCGAAATATTTTAGCATTCCCGGACTTTTTGAGGACCCTGTATACAGTGCCTACCAAAAGTTCGAGGCCACCTAAATAATTTTTGAACGGTTTGAAATATAGGATTGAAATTCATAAGGATTCAATGGGATCACAAAGTCTATTATTTAACCACAAAAACATCCACCTCCACACCCCCGGGGGTCGGGGGAGGGGGAGCCAAAAAATCTCAAATGACATGTTGGGTTGAGTGAGGGCTCGTTCGAAAGGGCTTTCCGAGACGAAAACAACGCGAGGTCGCTACGATTTCTTTTCGCAGAGTTATGATCATTTGAACATTGAGATTTTGCGAGGGCCCACAGTGACAACAGAAAAAAGGTCAGGCTTCACGCGGGCACGCGCGTTCCTGTGTGTGCGTGCGTGCGTGCATGCGTGCGTGTGTATGTGTGTGTGTGTGTGTGTGTGCGTGTTCGGCCAACTAAGGCAAGACCGCTAGCGTGTCCGGCCAACTAAAGCAAGGCCGAGATAGGAACACTGGCGTATGTGAAGGAATAAAAACACTAATTATTTAATCAATTGTTCAAATTGATGTCCTTCGACAACTTGGCAGTGTCCTAAACGAACGTAAAACGTTTCATTTACGTTAGTTAAAAAATCGGGTGTGATTGAATTTGAAACGTTCACTATTTTTTCCCACAGCTCTTCTAAATTTTCGGACCTAGTCTCATAGACCTTTGTTTTCAAAATTATTGCAATTTGCTAAGAAACCAAGTGATACCGGCTATTCAAGATATTGCTGGAGGAGCTTTCCACAATGCTTGGTTTCAACAGGATGGGGCTACAGCTCATTTTTCTCTGCAAACTCGAAATATTCTAAACGATGTTTTCACTGATTGATGGATTGGTAGAAGAGGCACAATAGAATGGCCATCGAGATCACTAGATCTGACCCCATTAGACTTCTTTTACTGGGGGTATTTGAAAACAAAGGTCTATGAGACTAGGTCCGAAAATTTAGAAGAGCTGCGGGAAAAAATAGTGAACGTTGCAAATTCAATCACACCCGATTTTTTAACTAACGTAATTGAAACGTTTTACGTTACATTCGTTTAAGACACTGCCAAGTTGTCGAAGGACATCAATTTGAACATTTGATTAAATAATTAGTGTTTTTATTCCTTCACATACGCTAGTGTTCCTATCTCGGTCTTGCCTTAGTTGGCCGGACACGCTAGCGGTCTTGCCTTTGTTGGCCGAACACGCACACACATACACATACACACACGCACGCACGCACGCACGCACGCACGCACGCATGCACGCACGCAAGCACGCACAGGAACGCGCGTGCCCGCGTGAAGCCTGACCTTTCTTCTGTTGTCACTGTGGGCCCTCGCAAAATCTCAATGTTCAAATGATCATAACTCTGCGAAAAAATCGTAGCGACCTCGCGTTGTTCTCGTCTCGGAAAGCCCTTTCGAACGAGCCCTCACTCAACCCAACATGTCATTTGAGATTTTTTGGCTCCCCCCTCCCCTCGGCCCCCGGGGGTGTGGAGGTGGATGTTTTTGTGGTTAAATAATAGACTTTGTGATCCTATTGAATCCTTGTAAATTTCAATCCTATATTTCAAACCGTTTAAAAATTATTTAGGTGGCTCCGAACTTTTGGTAGGCACTGTATACAGGTTGCGTGAAAAGTTCGCGGAGCGAAACTGAAATAAATAATATCAAATTCTAAAAATGATTTTATTCTTCAATATAGCCTCCATTAACTTCAATATACTTGGCCCAATGGCTCTCCAATAATTTTATTCCATCGCGGAAGTGTGTTTCTGGAAGGTCTGCGAAATATGCCTCTACGGCTGGTATAGCTTCTTCATTCGACAAAAAATGCTTTCTACGGAGGAATTATTTCAGATTTCGGAACAGACAGAAGTCGCTGGGTGCCAAATCTGGCGAATACGGTGGATGATCAACCAATTTGTACTTCAATTCATTGAATTTAGACATTGATAAAACACTTTTGTAAGCAGGTGCGTTGTCTTGGTGAAAAATGATTTGTTTGTGCTGCAAACCAGGCCTTTCTTACGAATTTTTGCGTGCAATTGATCCAAAAGGTTACAATAATTTTCAGAGTTAATTGTTTTACCATTTTCCAGATAGTCAATTAACAAAATCCCTTTAGCATCCCAAAAAACTGATGCCAAAATCTTTTTTGCCGATCTTTCATGCTTTGTTTGCTTTGGAGCTGAACATCCAGCTTCAGTCCACTGTAAATGTTTCTGTTTCAATTTAGGATCATGGTGATAGATCCAAGTCTCATCCATAGTTATAAAAAACGCACAGAATCGGTTTTATTCTTCTTAAAACGACCTAAATGACGCTTAGACATTTGCTTTTGAGCGAGTTTTTGTTGAATTGTTAACGTATACGGCACCACTTTTCCAAACACCTTTTTCATTTGTAATTCTTTATGCAAAATATGCCGTACCCGTTCATCTGAAATGCCTGTGGTATGAGCAATTTCACGCGTAGTCACACTTGGATCTTCAGAAACAATAACATGTATTTGCTCAATGATTTCTGGTGTTGATGCGCTTTTTGGACGTCCACTGCGTGGATTATCTTCAATGCTTGTACGACCACGTTGAAACTCAAGTGCCCATTTACAAACCATTGTTTTTGAAGGAGCAGATTCCCCTAACACATTTACCATCTCGGAATGAATTTCCATTGCCTTTAAACCTTTTTTGACAAAGAACTCAATCACTGCACGCTGTTTCAAATTTTCCATTGCAAACAAATATGCTGACACGTCAACTTCAATTGGCTTGTAAACGCAAAAAGAATTGACAGATGGAAATGAAACCTAACCTAGGTTCATGTGAAGAGTGATTCTATATAACCGACTACAATTTATAATTCTACCGTTTATTTATAGATGCCGCTCCGCGAACTTTTCACGCAACCTGTATATCTTTATTCGGGTGTTATATCCAGTTGATGGAACAGCATCAAAATGAAAGTGTAACAATCAAATGAAAATATATTTAGCCTATTTAGTTATTCGATTAATATCTCATTTATAAGTTATTAAATGAGAATACAATAAATAAACAAAGGTTCCACGAAAACATACTTTCATTTGTGTATATTGTTGTCCACTGCAAACTTGAAATATTCTGAAAAATGAAGAATAAAAGATTAATTACTCAACATTATATTTTATTCAAAATATGAAAATGTTATATAAAAACAAAAAATATAAAAGTTCTCATTAATTTCAATTTTCACCAAATAATTACCTTTCACACTATTTGGTCTCTAGAATCACCAAAAAGTTGGCATTCCGATTCTCGATGTACTGGATGTAATGTCCTCTTGTAGGTATATAAACTTATTGTGAAACTAAAAAAGTGTACAATAAATAATGTAGTATTTCTATATAAAATGTATATTGTACATTACTATTAGGTTTCTTAACCACTGGCACGCGCGCACTATTGCACCATTGACGCTTTAACCGACACTCACTATTAAATATCTACATCAAGCTAACACTGAATATTAATGGTCATACTTAACTAACACCCAACACTGATACCCAATGCTTAACCACTCAATATTCAGTATCTACACCAATAATATACTGAATATTGATGGTTACACCCAACCGACACCCAATATTGAGTGTCTACACCAAGATAATAACGAATATTAATGGTCACACCCAACTGACACTCAATATTGAAAGTCTATATCAAAGTTACACCGAAAATTTGATAGTCACACCCAACCGACACTCAACATTGATGCTTAACACTCAATTAACACCGAATGTTGACGCTTAACACTCAACTTTCATGGTAAACACCCAAATTTCAGTGTTTACATCCAAAATTGAGTTTTTTTCATAAGGGATCTTAACACTATTCTAATCAGTGATATAAGAAAGTCATTTGATGCACTTCTTGAACGTGCAAATCGTTGTATTTCTGCTAAGGGAGAATATTTCGAATAAATAAAATGAGTTTTGCAAAAATTTCTTAACTATTTTTGGATTTTTTAAAGCCATTCCGGTTATTTTTAGGACAGAGGGTGTATGAAAAGTTACATAAGCGAAATAATATTGTTGAGATAACTTTGGACAAATTTGGAACCTTTATAAAAATTACGGGTCTTGTTTGTGTTACAACATTGAACAACATAGAAAAATACATAATTGTTGAAAAATCTTTTGAAGTATTGAATGACATTTTGTGTACCATATTTCGCCCTCCAATTTCTCTCACTTGACTAGAAAAACGAAAAACGTTATGATTTGTTTACCACAAAATATTCGTAATAAATATATATTTTTATCCTGTAACGCTAAGTCCTGTGTAATGACATTAGTTAATAAAATGGAAACTGATTAATATGCATGCATATTTATTAATTAATGTAATATAGAAAAATTAATATTTACACTTTTGATACATGTATATTTATACAGGGTGTTTGAAAGTTTATCATGCAGACGGAAGTTGAAGATAGATTGAGTGTAGCCGAGAAGAAAAGTCATGTACCATAATGTCAAATTGGCAATAGTTACCGAGTTATTAATTAAAATATATGAGCCAACGAGCGCGTAGAGAGTGGAGGACGACCGCAGTAAGCACGAAGACATTTGATACAGGCGGAGTCAGAGAGTGACGGTAGGCGAGCGCGCGCGGCGAGGGGCAACGTAAACGACAAGAGGGGAGCGCGCGCGACGAGGAGCGAATGAGCGAGCGCGAACGACGAGGAGCGAGCGAGCTATAAGGAAAAAGCTATAAGGAAAAAGCTCGCTCGCTCCTCGTCGTTCGCGCTCGCTCGCTCCTCGTCGCGCTCGCTCACCTCTTGTCGTTTGCACTCGTTCGCTCCTCGTCGCGCGCGCTCGCCCCTTGTCGTTTACGTTGCCCCTCGCCGCGCGCGTTCGCCTACCGTCACTCGCTGACTTCGCCTCTATCAAATGTCTACGTGCTACTGCGACCGCCCTCCGCTCTCTACGCGCTTGTTGGCTCACATGTTTTAATTAATAACTCGGTAACTATTGTTAATTTGACATTATGGTACATGACTTTTCTTCTCGGCTACACCCAATCTATCTCCAACTTTCGTCTGCATGATAAGCTTTCAAACACCCTGTATATGATATATCTCTAACATCACAGATGTCCAGAGGATGTTCAGAATACGTCTTGAGGACGTCCTGGGTACGTTTCTTTATTCTCAGGACGTCCACAGAACGTCCTCAGGACATCTCCAGGAGAATATATGCTGTTTGGGATGTATAGGCATATTTATTATTCCCCCCCTACACACCAGTAAGGAAGGGGAGGAAAGGGGCGAGGAGGGAGGGCATATGTCCCCTCTCTCCTAAATTAAACCGAAAGGCCAACCCGGCTGGGTAACCGGCTGGGGCACCGCGCCCATTACTCCCAATGGGAGGGGCGCGGTACATGGGCGTGGGGCTCCGTGAGAACCCTGGAGCCGGGGTGTCGGGGAAGGAATACAGGCGTAGTTCCCCTGACTCCCTCCCACCACGGTCCGAACGGTAGGCACCCCGCAGGGGTTTTAGTCGGTAAAAGTCCGGCATAACTCCCGACCCCCCCCCCCCCAAGGGGTCGGAGGTATCCATGAGGATTTCCCCTGCGTGACCAAAAAAAACAAGCATATTTATTATTTATATCACTATTATTCATATAATTCTGTAGTTTTATCTGTATTTTATCAATAAGTTTTGTTTTAGCATACTTTAATTTTTTTTCTATTAGTATAAATAATTATTGTAGAGCATTGTATTGAATATATTGTTACGCAATTATTTTTCAGTTTATTTAAAAAACAATATTTACAATATATTAAATTTAAAAATATATTATATAAAAAGAGAGTTTATTATATAAATTACAATCATAATATCCTAAGTTGACTGTATTTACTCATAAAATTTAAACAATCATGTTTAAGTTTTTAAATTTGCGGACATTCACATTTAACATTTCAGCGTTAATACAAAATCACTAGAGTGGACATTTAGGCGACTCTTGAGAATATTTAATGTAGAGAATAACACTCAGAAGTTTAGGGTTTATACTTATCTATTTAGTGTCATACTCAAGTGTTCAGAGTAACCTTTTAAATGTTCGGTGTTTATACTCAAACTCGAAAGCAAATACTCAGTTATTGAATGTACACATTTTCCGTATTTTAAGGTGTGCACTTAATTGAATATTAATACTTAATCGTTAGAGGGAAATACTCAATGTTTGAGTATAAACACTCCATGTTCAATGTAAATACTCAATGTTTAGTGTAGATACTTAAAATATAAATGTACATATATACCCAAATTTGAGAGTAAACTCTCAAAATCGAGTGTAAACGCTCAATATTCGAGTGTCTTTTTCGTAAGGGATTTTTATTTCGGTTGAGTGTAACTGTCAACTTGAGTATGATTTTTGTTACTCTCAAATAGTTGGGCATTACTTTTATTTCAATTGTCATTTGCAGTATTACCACCAAATAATTGAGTTCGTTACATGTTATATAAAACTCTCAACTTGAATATTATTTTCGGTTTTATCTTCAGTAGTTCAGATTGGATATGATACAGTCTGTATGTAGTTATATAAAAAATCCAGCGTAAAGTAAGAAGCACAGACTTCTACATAAGATATAATATTGAACATATAGTGGACAAATCAGAGTCCTTTATTTCTGTTGTGAGAATAGTAATGGAAGAATTTGATCAGTGCATTTATTGACTTAGACATTTTAATTAACAACTCAATAGCTATAATGATTTGTGCAAAACCGTAATATAATATATTCCATTCGAGGGTATTTTAGTTTAGGGATTATAGGGTTTGTCAAAAGTGTGGAAACCCTTAAATAATTTTTGTAAGAATGAGATTATCAAAAAACGGTAAAACACGTATTTTGATTTTTCAAAAATACTACCCTATGATATGGATACCGATCAATCCCCACCCCCTGGTACGCGAGAATAAAAGGGGGTTTGAAAATTTTAAATTGGACTAAGGGTCGAATGGGGGCTCATTTGAAAGGTCTTTTCACAGCAAACAGACCCTTAAAATTTTAAGTCGCTACGACGCCCCCATTAAAAACGGCGGCCGTTTAAATTTAGAAATTTCATGCACTTAGTGTAGTCCAGGATCAACTGCGTGGAAGTGGCATGAATCTAATCCCTTGTGTGTGTGTGTGTGTGTGTGTATGTGCGTGTGTGTGTGTGCGTGCGTATATGTGTGCGTGCGTGTGGCTAAACAAATGTGAATGTGTTGTATGTTTAGTCGTGATAAGTTGCAAAACAGATGATTGAAAACTGTCATCTCTCTTTAATGATTCAACCTTTCACTCCGTGTTTTAAAATAAATTTTACTCAGTTTGTTAAAGTAAATGCTGGAAGTGGCTGCCATTTACTTCCTGACAATATGCCAATCTTTGATAGAATGCAGAAACGGCTCTACGATTCGTCTCAAAAGGTATCAACTCTACTAGGTGCGCAACTAAGTTTCCGGGTTTTTTTGATCAATGAAAAATGGAAAATTTCAAGAGAAATACAAAATGGTTTATTCTAAGTATCGTCCCTCGCTAGCTACACATCTTTGCTATCTTTCTGGCAATATATGAATACCGCGACGATAAAACAACGCGTCTTTGGACCGAAACCATTCATCCAACCAATTTTGCACTTCGTCGAAATTGGCCAAGTGTTGCCCAGCCAAGCCATGTGCCATCGACCGGAACAAGTGATAATCGGAAGGGGCTAGGTCTGGCGAATACGGCGGGTGCGGTAGCAAATCCCATTTCAGCGTTTTGATGGTGTCCTGGACGATGGAAGTGCGATGGCACCGAGCGTTGTCGTGCTGCAATATCACTTGTTCGTGTCTCCTGTCCCATTCTGGCCATTTTTCGAGCAATGCATAGTTCAAATTGATCAGGTGTTGTCGGTAGCGATGCCCATTGACAGTTTCGCCCAGTTTCAGCAGCTCATAGTACACGATTCCTTTCTGGTCCCACCAAACGCAGATCATTGTCTTCTTTCCGAAGCGATTTGGCTGTGCCATCAATGTTGATGCTTCGCTAGGTGAAAGCCACGATTTTTTGCGTTTGGGATTCTCGAAATATATCCACTTCTCATCGCCAGTAACAATTCGATGCAGGAAACTCTTTCTTTCATGCCGCAAAAGCAAAATTTCGGAAGTGGCTCTTCGATTTTCCATCTGTCTCTCAGTCAACTCATGCGGCACCCATTTTCTTTCCTTTTGAATTTTTTTCCATGGCATGTAAACGTTTGGAAGTACCTTGGCGAGTCATGTTTAATGCCTCCGCAAGTTGATCTTGTGTTTGCGTATTATCTTCATCCAATAACGCTTGCAGATCGGCGTCCTTAATTGTTTTTGGTCTTTCGGAGCGCTCCTTGTCCTCAGTGTCGAAATCGCCACTTCTGAAGCGTTTAAACCAATCTTCACAGGTAGTTTTCGATGGTGCATGTTCGTCGTAGGCCTCCTCAAGCAAACGACGTGCTTCAGCTGCAATTTTTTTCAAGTTAAAGCAGAAAAGCAAAGCTTCCCGCAAATGCTGTTTATTTGGCACAAAACTCGACATCTTCGTTGTCAGAAAAAATATTTTTGCGTTGCGATATGTGTTGGTATTACGACTGGTTATTGTTAACAAATGTCCAAACTATAAAAAAACACAACTTCAGACATGTATATCGACTACATATGTCGTTAGCGCCATCCATATATGAAACCCGGAAACTTAGTTGCGCACCTAGTATTTCATCTCTTATTCGCTGTATCAATTTTTGGATGCTTTCAGGTTTTGTTTTGTAAACCTTACTCTTCAGGTATCCCCATAGATAATAATCAAGAGGAGTTAGATCTGGTGACCGAGGTGGCCAATCCTCCCCTCTCTCATTTCTGTTCCTTCTTCCTATCCATCGTAATGGAAAAGTCTCATTTAAAATTTGACGTGGCCCTAAACCAAAATGAGCAGGAGTTCCATCATGCTGAAACCATATTTCTACGAAATGATTTGGAAAAATATTTCGTATAGCTGGAATTATTTGATCTACAAGTAATCTGTCATACCTTTGAGTGTTCAGATTTTCTTAAAAAAAAATCGGTCCTATTAAGTAGCCATCTATTATTCCACATCATACATTTATTTTTTGTGGGTATTGTGTGTGAGTTTCCCGCACCCAATTGGGATTCTCATCTGATCAGAAACGAAAATTTTGATTATTAACTTCTCCCGTTAACGTGAAAGTTGCCTCGTCTGTAAAAACAATTTGATAAGGGAACCTGGGCTGGACATCTATTAGTGCCATCATTCTTTCACAGAAACCTATACGACGCTCCATATTTCCGTCTTGCAATTCTTGAACATATTGTAATTTGTATGGATGGAACTTGTTTTTCTTTAAAATTCTCCAAACAGACTTGGGAGCAATACCGCGAGTTTGAGCGGCTTTATTAATAGTAGAATTGGGACCTTCAATAAATGTCTGCAGAACATCAAGTTGTTTTTCTTCCTTAATGGCAGGTCTCCCTGATTTAGGACGATTGTTTACGCTACCAGTTTCTCTGAAACGTTCCATTGTTTTTAAGACAGTGGACTTATTAATTCGACGATTCGGATACGTCTCATTAAATAATTGAGCGACAGCAGCGTACGATCGCTCGTTATCACCCCATCCATGCATCATGAGGATAGTGATACTTTCACGTTCCGACAATTCGCCAGCCATTTTTAAAACGTTTAATTTTTAATCTGCCTAAGATCTGTGAGAACTGATTTTAAGTAGCCGTGAGAACAACTGATTTTAAGTAGCCGTGAAAACAATTGATTTTAAGTAGCAGTGAGAACAACTGATTTTAAGTAGCCGTGAGAACAACTGATTTTAAGTAGCAGTGAGAACAACTGAGTTTAAGTAGCCGTGAGAACAACTGATTTTAAGTTGCAGTGAGAACAATTGATTTTAAGTAGCCGGTTGATCTTGGATAACACTAAGTGCATGAAATTTCGAAATTTGGACGGCCGCCGTTTTTTAATGGGGGGGGTCGTAGCGACTTAAAATTTTTAGGGTGTATTTGTTATGAAAAGACCTTTCAAATGAGCCACCATTCAACCCTTAGTCTAATTTAAAATTTTCAACTCCCCTTTTACCCCCGCGTACCAGGGAGTGAGGAATGATCGGTATCCATGTCATAGGGTAGCTTTCTTGAAAAATCAAAATACGTATTTTACCGTTTTCTGATATTTTCATTTTTACAAAAATTATTTAAGGGTTTCCACACTTTTGACAAACCCTGTATAGTTCTAAGCTTACTTTTATTTGTTTGAGAATTTTTTTCTGGGTTGACCTTCATTTCGATATTAATCACAAATTGAAGACTTAAATTTATACAATATTAATAAAAGTTTTTTGATGATATTTTTACACCTATAAGTGGGTGTATGGTGTGGTGGGTGTATGGTTATGGTAGATGTGAATGGGTTTTCTTTGGATAGAGCTAGGATTAAGTATTGAACTTTAAAGTTTGAAGTTTATTCAATTTAGCCACACCTATGTAAACAAATTCTGAGCAAAGCTTGCTACAAATTGTAATGCCAAAAAAGCAATAAATCTAACACAAGATTTATTCTATCAAATTATGTTGTCAAATTGCTGCTAGAAATATGACAGAGCTTGCTGACAAATAATGCAAACAGATTGGCGACAGAAACTATACAGGACTTGTAACAATTTGATGGCAGACTGGCAACAGAAATGGAGCAGATCTTGCTGCAAAGACATAATGAAATTCTAAAAACTTCATAAGACCTCTTTAGAATTTTAGAATGTTCTTAAGATGTCATAATGTTATATAAGTAAGCTAAAAAGATACATTACACACATACAACATACATGCACACATACAATACATGTTTTACAGCTGTTTACTCTTTGTTACAAGAAAAAAAATTTAAACAAATTTATAAGTTTGTTCAATCGATTGCAATTCTTTTTTCCATTATTTTGTAAAAAAATTTTCTTAATTTTTACCTATTTAAATAATATTGGCAAATACTACTGTGACCAAAAAGTATCCGAACTTTATGTTTTAAAAATCGTGAGTAAACTGTAATCAAATCCGTTTGCTTTCTTAAGTTGGTACACACCCATACAGCACAGCACCGTTGTAGCAACATTGCAGCAACGTTGTTTTGCAAAATTGCAACATTGCAGAAACTATGCGAAATGTTGCTGCAATGTTGCTGCAATCTTGCAGCAAAGGTAAAATGTCCGCTTGCAGCAATATTGCAATGAAATATTGCAGTAACATTGCAGTGTAACATTGCAGCAACATTTGTAATATAATTTGTATGCAATAATGTTTTATATATATATACAGGATGTCCGGAATGTGATCATTAATATTTTGTGTACTGGTAGAACTCGTTAAAACAATTAAAAAAGTCCTGTGCCATTTTACAATTTTTTCAACATTTATTCCGTAATTAATTAAAATGTGTAAACGAATGAGCGCACGAGAAAGCGACAGGACGGGCTCTGTATACAGGGTGTCCCATTTAACCTGACAAATCGTAATATCTGGAAAATTACATGTCGGATCAAAAAAAGTGGGTAATGAAATTTGTTCGTCTCGAAGGGGAACATCCAATGATATCAAACTCGACCTCCCACCCCACTCCCGGGAGATGGGGGTGGGGGCAACTTTGAAATCTTAAATGGGAACCCCCATTTTTTATTGCAGATTCGGATTCTACGCCACAAAATACGTAAGTTTCGTCCGAAACTTTTTTTTTTATTCGTGATAGATGGCGCTGTAATCGCAAAAGATTAGATTTTCTGCAATTCTCCAGAAATGATCATTGGATTGAAAAATAAAAAAATAACTGTTCAATATTTTTAAAAACATTTTTAAAAAACATAATAACAGTTATTCCCCCACATCCCCTCGGGGTAGGGTGGGTGGTAACGTTCAAATCTCAAATAAGAACCCACATTTTTCATTGCAGAATTAGATTTTACGTGAAGTTTTTCTATTCATATATTTGATGCTTCACAAATTTTATAAGGTAACTTCATTGAAATATAATTTGAATGGAGAAATAATAAATTTGGGATTGTATTACAAGTGATCGACCTTTGGACTTATCGTGCTTTGGAAATTTCAAAATTATTAAATTAACAAAAGTTAGGGTACTATTATAGTAATATATTCTTGATAGTGAATAAAATAAAAAAGTCTAATACTATTTTTTCTTTCGACAAATAGTTAGCGAGATATCATAAGTTAAATGTTGAAAAAGTTACCAAGTTTTCCTTAAATATTTCAAAAAATATTAAGCAAATAAAAAAAGGTTTTAGACAAAATATTATTCAAATTAGTTGGTAGAAAAAGATGATATAATAAGAGATTGGGATTTCTATTTAAGAAAATTGATGATCATTGAATATCTCAAAAGTGACGCCATTTATAAACAAAATGTTGTCGCTGTCTTATGTCCCCCTTCAAGCCAAACAATTTTTTTCAAACAACTTTTTTCTGAAACATTTTTCGATTTAACGCAGTGTTTTTGAGATATTTGAGTAAGTCTTTTAAAATGGGACACCCCGTATATATTGAGTCTCCTGGAAAGTTTTTATTTAATGACGGTAGAAACGAAGGATCGTATGCCAAAAATTGTTTTTGTTATATAGATACATTCCAGAGGATGATATTTGTGATCGATCTAAAAATTTATAAAATATTCTGGACACACTTTCCTGTTATTGTGACAATCAATAATTTTCCATAAAAGTTCTGTAACAATAATCATGAGAGATAATATGTTCAACTCAACATTTGTATAAATTTCACTAATTATTTACAGTTAATGATTATCATACAGCAAAAGAAAAGTATTCAGAACATTTTACAAATTTGTATCGATCATAAGTGTCGTTTTATAGAAATCTCTTATTTTAACGTACATGAAAGAAAAAGATTAATATACCATTATTTTTATTTCTGACATCAAATAAGAATAGTCACAGAAAGTTCCCAAGATTTGTAATATTTCAAAGAATAAAATGATATCTTAAAAAGACGCCGTTTTATTGACTCAATAGAACGTCAATAGATACCACCTTGCTATTTGAAATAATACAGGTCTTAAATACTTGTAGTAACTATTCTTGAATTAATAAGACGTCTAAGTTTGGGATATAAAACTAAATCATTGTAAAACCAAAAATCGTAGTGATTAAATATAATTGGTGATTAAATATGAGAATTAGAGCAATATACAAAGTGTCCCATAATTGCAACATACTAACTCCATAGGGGTGTAGAGCTAAGCGAGAGGAACGAAAAAGTGCTCTTCCATTTAGCGATATTTTGTATAATTTTTTAATAATAACGGCAATTTGAAATGTTGCTACAACATTGCAGATATAATAATGCAAAATATTGTTTTTGCAATATCTCTGCAATATTGCACTGCAATGTGCAATGTCGCAACATTGCAGCAATATTGCTGCAATTATGTGTGCTGTATGGGCATGTTCTTTACATTTGGTGAAAAAATCATGGCGTTCCTTCAAACCGTTTGAAAGTGGCAGTTGTTTATATCAGTAAAGATTATTATGCACGGTGAACGAAATTTCGTTCGCAAACGCATTCAAAATATTGCAAAATATTTATGGCGATGATTATTTATCGAAAACAAGTACGTTTGAGTGGTTTAAGAAGTTTCAAGAAGGACGAGAATCCGTTGAAGACGACCCACGCTCTGGAAGACCATCAACGTCAACGGATGACGCTCACATTGAGAAAATGAAAAAATTGGTGCTCCAAAATCGTCGATTGACTGTGCGTGACATAGCAGATAAAGTTGGAATATAATTTGGATCGTGCCAGCATATTCCAATGTACTGAACATGAAACAGGTCGCATCATGCTTAACTCCGATAAACCTGAATTTTTTCCTAAATTTTCTCCAAAACTAAACGAATATCGCTCCGCAAGCACCGTATTCACTAGACTTTGCCCCCTGCGACTTTCTCCTGTTCCCCCTATTGAAAAAACCACTTCGCAGACAGCGTTTCGAATCGATTGAGGACATAAAAAAAAAATCGCTGCGTGAATTGAAGGATATACCGTCTGCCGTATATGAGCGATGTTTCCAGGATTTTATCAAACGTTGGCATATGTGCGTTGCAAGCAATGGGGCTACTTTGAAGAAGACTATAAGAGTTTTGATGATTGAATTGTAATTTTGATTTTTAAAAATAAAGTTCGGATATTTTTTGATCACAGTAATATTTACTTTAACGAAGCCTTCGCCAATGACTTTGACATATGTTATCAAGAACATCCTTTTGAGTAACATTTAAGAGGTTTTAACTGTCGCTCGTCATTTGTTAAAGTTATTAACGACAGAAGTTTCATTAATCAAACGTAATGTGTCGAAAGACACAGTGTACATTTAGGTACAGTAAATTTTACACATATGAGGGTAGTCCCAGAAGTACCTGACCTAATAAAGAAAACACAAAAAATTTAGGAAAAATATATTTATTTCTCTATATTATATATTCTCCTTTTAGCTTAATACACTTTTCCCAGCGATGTTCAATAGCTTCGATACCCTGTTTATAGTGGGAATCGTCGAGCTCTTCAAAATAGCCATCAACCGCAGACTCCACCTCTTCATTGTTGGCAAATCTTTTACTACCGAGCCATTTTTTCAAGTTTGGAAACAGAAAATAATCCGAGGGGCTAAATCTGGTGAATAGGGAGCGTGAAGAAGTAATTCGAACTTTAACTCATTGATTTTGGCCATCGCGATAACGGATGTGTGAACTGGTGCACTGTCATCGTGGTTGTTGTTTGAAAAGAATAACTATGGTAAACAGTACTAACCTTATAAAGCTTAAGTTTTAAGTTTGAGGACGCTACGTTGTTTAGTATTTGTTTGGTAGCCATCAATAGTGAACGCTCTCAGTGAATTTGTAAACATGGAAAAAATTGGTCATCTTTATATGATACAATACTTTCATTTGAAAGGCCTCAGTACAACCAATATCAAAGCGGAGCTAAATTCTATTCTGGGGGAGTCTACTCCTTCGTTTACAACAGTAAAATATTGGATGGCAGAGTATAAATGAGGCCGTACGAGCTACCAAGACGAATATCGCAGTGGTCGACCAAATGAGGTGACCACGCCAGAAATGGTGAAGAAAATTCACAAAATGGTATTGGAAGACCGTCGACTAAAAGTGCGCGAGTTAGCAGACATGGTAGGCATTTCAAAAAGTGCTGTACATCGCATATTGACTGAAAATTTGGACATGAGAAAGCTGTGTGCAAGATGGTTGCCGCGATTACTCACAATGGAACAAAAACGGTGAGGATGTTTCAATCGAGTGTTTGGCGAAGTTTCACAGCAATAAAGCCGAGTTTTTGCGTCGATTCATAGCCATGGATGAAACATAGGTCCATCACTTTACACCTGAGACGAAGGAACAGTCGAAACAATAGACTGAAAGGGGTGAATCGGCTCCAAAGAAGGCGAAGATAGTTCCATCTGCAGGCAAGGACATGGCGTCAGTTTTTTGGGATGCGCATGGTATAATTTTCATTGATTATCTTCAGAAAGGAAAAACAATCAACGACGAGTATTATGCGAACCTATTGCGGCGTTTGAGTGATGAAATCAAAGAAAAACGGCCGCATTTGGCGAAAAAGGAAGTTTTGTTTTATCAAGAAAATGCACCAGTTCACACATCCGTTATCGCGATGGCCAAAATCAATGAGTTAAAGTTCGAATTGCTTCCTCACGCACCCTATTCGCCAGATTTAGCCCCCTCGGATTATTTTCTGTTTCCAAACTTGAAAAAATAGCTCGGTGGTAAAAGATTTGCCAACAATGAAGAGGTGAAGTCTGCGGTTGATGGCTATTTTGAAGAGCTCGACGATTCCCACTGAATAGCTTCGATACCACTGTAAACGTGGTATCGAAGCTATTGAACATCGCTGGGAAAAGTGTATTGAGCTAAATGGAGACTATATAGAGAAATAAAGATACTTTTTCCCAAATTTTTTATGTTTCCTTTGTTAGGTCATGTACTTCTAGGACTACCCTCGTACAATCAAGATCGACTATTAAAATATTTATGTAACCATAACGTGATCCGTTAAAAAATAATATACCTTCGGTATAAAACAGAACTTGATGTAAAACAGAATTTTTTATACAACGTGAAACAATTACGCTTATATTTCATTATATAAATATTGGGTGAGTGCAAAAGTTCGTGCAGAGTTTGTGAGTAAAATTCACACAGTGATTAGGCAAACAAAAATCTTTATTCAATCAATGATATATTCTCCATCGTTTTCTATAATCTTTTCCCAACGTTCTGGCAGCATACGGATGCCTTGATCATAAAAACTGCGCGGTTTAGATTCGAAGAACGAAGAGACGCCGTTTTTTAAGGCCTCCAAAGAGTCAAAGTTTTTTCCATTTAAATAATTTTTCAATGACCGGAACAAGTGATAGTCAGATGGTGCGATATCAAGAAAATACGGTGGATGCGTTAAGACATCCCATTTCAGGCTCTTCAGTTTGCGCAGCGTCTTTTTCGAAACGTGTGGTCTGGCGTTGTCGTAATGAAAGACGACTCCCTTGCGATTTGACAAAATCGGACGTTTCTCTTTTATTTATCGATTCAGATTGGTTAATTGGCGACAGTACTTGTCCGAATCAATCGTTTCGCCAGCGGGGAGAAGCTCGAAATAGATTATGCCCTTGCAATCCCACCAAACAGAGAGCATCACCTTCATCGGGTGCAAACTGGCCTTTGGCATTGCGTCACCATACTCACCTGATTGTTTCCATGTCCGTTTGCGCTGAACATTGTTGTAGAGGACCCATTTCTCATCGCCCGTCACTAGTCGATCCAAAAACGACTCGTTATTGAGCCGCCCGAGTAAAGAAACGGCTGCAGAAATTCGCTTGATTTTGTTCTTCTCGGTCAGCAAATGGGGCACCCATATATCGAGCTTCAAATCGAATCCCATCTTTTTTAAACGACGAAAAGCGGTTGATCGGTCAACGTTTAGTGCTGTAGCAACTTCTTCTGTTGAAATTCGCGGATTATTGAGCACTAAAGTACGCAAAACATCGTCATCAATGTCAGAAGGTCGACCAGAGCGTGGCTCGTCTTCAAGGTTAAATTCTCCGCGCCGAAATTTAGCAAACCATTTTTCCACAGTTCGTTTAGCTGGTGCTTCATCCTGATAAACATCCTGAATGTTTTTTACGGCTGCGGCAACGTTTATTCCCTTCCGAAACTCGTAAAGTATAACATGCCGTAAATGCACCTTATCGATACTCATTTTTAAAGTGATATTTCTCGAAGCAGTTTGTATGAAAACAAATGATTTTTTTTTTAATAATAGCTGAAGACGTCACCTTTCCAACGTTATATAATATGTAAATGGAAGTATTAATGACAACACTTTACGACGCTTATAACTCCATCTATTGAAACTCCGCACGAACTTTTGCACTCACCCAATAACTATTATAAAATTATTCGTAGTCAATAGAAGAAAAAATGGAATGCAACTTCTTGTATACTCACAACGAGATGCTACATCCTATAAAATCGATTTCCAAACGAGTCATATCTCATTCGATAGTTTGTATGAAGAGAATGAAAACTCTGAAGGAATTTGGGTAAATGGATCTTCCTTTAGGAAAAATTGCGAAGCAAAGTTAGACTGACGGAGCTGTATCGTTTAAGAGCGGAAAATGTACAGATAAAAGCACTGAGGCGGCATAACTGAGAGGACTAATGCTCCCGTCCGGCGCTTTTTACGTTGGTGGCGAACATTCAAATTCTGTCGATGATATTTTGTTTTTTTTTTTACCTTGCACATGCAATTAATGCTTTTAACTTATAATTAATATATTATTTATATTGTTCCATTTTTATGCAGATAAGTAGGGAAGTTTCAGACTATTTTAACGTACAATATAAAACAGGAACATAATTTGCAATTCTTAAAACGGAATATATTTTTCTTAGATATCAAAAAATTGTATACATCTTACAAGATAAAAATGTTTCGCAAAATCTATACGTCATAAAATTTTGTCATTTTGTCACAATGTTGAAAATGAAAAGCTGTGTAAAATCATAAATATTTAGAACTTTGGAAATTTGGAAACATAAATATTTTTTGCACCAGGTACATATAATAAAAGAATTATGTTGTCCACAACCGCACTTGTGATTATGGACGTTGCTTGGAAAACATTGTTGATTAATGTTATAAGAAATGTCTCGACTTTCTGCTAATTTGGATGCATATCAAGCATATTGCAACATACATTTGAATCCTGGTACTGATAATAAGTACGTAATAATAAGCGATTGCATGCGAATCGTATCAGCTCGAGTGTTCAAATATATACTTTTGTCACCAGTAAATAAATCTGGACAGTTCTGAATTTTTCTTATAAATTTATAATTTATAATTTTAACCTTTATAATTTTAACCTGCCTATTAAAATAAACATCAGAAGGCTAGCAGATTGGTGTACATTTCGGTGATATAATTTGCAAGTCACACGTTGGCTTATTATTCTCGTCGAAATAGCTTCGGAGATACAAGATGAGAAATGATGAAAGTAGTAAATATGAAAATTCATTTAAAGTAATGAATCACCGAAGCATACACATATATACACACCGAAGGGGGGTGCGGGGGGCCTTCGGCCCCCCCACCCGCACCTCCCCTCGTCTGTTCGAACTTGCGTCACGTGGAAAATCGCAAACTCATGTGACACAGAACAATACGATTTTCCATATGAAGCGAGTTTCATCCATCAAGGAGGGTGCAGGTGGGGGGCCTGTTTGTTTATGTTTTCAAAAGGACTCTATTGATTTGTTTATGTTTGAATTTCTTCATATGTTTTCATATATTTTCGACGAAAAACATTCAGCATTCACTTAGAGACCGTCTCATCGTACAGTTTTCGGAACGTGAAGAATAATGAAACTACACGAATTTCTATCCTTTCTCAACCTGTATCTCCGAAGCTATTTGCGTCCGACCCTTATACAGGGTGGACCATTTTAACCTTTAATGGAGAATAACTCGACCGGTGAGCGAAATAATGAAAAAAGTTTCATACAAAAGTTGTTGGACAAGGAGGGGGACGTATGACCATATCCTTGAATTTGACCTTGACTTTGACCTTAGGGGTTATTTGAAGGTCAAATAACATTTTTTAAATAGAATTGCCTATTTTCGACCCCGGATTTGGAAAGAGCGGGAAATTTTAGAATAGGATATGGTATGATCGATAAGAACAAATGTCATGTTTTGAGATCATTTCAAAGTCAAAAGGAACTTGTACGTGTATTCATGCAAAAATCGTATCTGTATACGGGGATTTCTAAATTATCTTCTACACTTAGCATTACTCAGAGACAACGACGTGGACGTGGTAGAATTCTGCCTCTTTCGGGATGCTTGTTTAGAGTGAGTCCCCTTGCCTCTCACTATGCATACTTTGTTATTGTTAATCTAGCTATTCAAAAGGTTTTCGAAAGTTGCACCGTTAGCATTTATGCAATAATTGAGCCTTCTTTGGAAATGGGCCACTGTGCTGAGCAAGACATTTCGTGGAATCGCTTCACAAGCTCGTCTTATGCGATTTTCCATATCTTCTCTTGTTGTTGGTTCTTCTTTGAAAACAACTTCTTTCAAATAGCCCCAGAGATAAAAATCGAGTGACGTCAAATCAGGAGAACGAGGAGGCCATGCAATCGGACCCTCTCAACCAATCCATCGGTTCGGGTACCTTTCATCTAAAAACCTCCTGACTATACGTGCAAAGTGCGGTGGTGCACCATCCTGTTGGAAGAACATCCTTCGCCTGGTTTCCAAGTCTACGTTCTCCAACAAATGAGGCAATTGGTCTGTGAGCAAATCGAGGTACGTATTTGCATTCACAGTACGTTCGAAAAAGAATGGACCGACCAAGTATCCATTAACAATCCCGCACCAGACATTGAGGCTCCAGCGGTGTTGATTGTCAATCGCTCTATGCCAGTGCGGATTGGTATCGGACCAATAATGGCAATTATGCCGGTTCAACTCCCCTGTGTTCTTGAACGTCGCTTCATCGGAAAACATCACAAATCTAAAAAAATTAGGGCCCCGATCGATCTGCTGTAAGGCCCACCGGCAGAAGTCGAGGCGTCGATCAAAATCGGCAGGTAATAATGTTTGGGTCAAAGTGATATGATAAGCATGGTACTTCCGAGTCTTCAAAATCCTCAAGATTGTGGACTTCGGTATTCCTGTGGATACCTCCAGTCTACGGCTCGAAATATGAGAATCGAGATAGACCGATGCCAAAATAGTCAGCACTCGAACGTCATTCTCGTCATATTCGTGATGACGACGTTGACGTGTCATTTGCCCAGTACGTGCCCTCGTGGTCAAATTTCTGATCGTCACGTTACACGGATGTCGTCTCCTCGGAAAGCGCTGAGCGTAAAGTGCTGCGGCATTCACATGTGGCTGGTAGGAGCACGCAGAGAAAGACAATATGTCCACGTCGCTTCCGAGTAATGCTCACATTTTTCACTCGTAAGGAATTATTCGCTGAGAATACAAAATAGTGTTATCATTGTTATTATTATCATTATCCGCCCAAAAATAATATTGATAATAATAATTATAACAATAATTATTATAAAGCTAGTATAATAAATATTGTTCATTGAGATAAAACTCAATTATTATCATACAGCTTGTCTCTTAGTATTAATAAGCAGAGATCTGGTGTGATTAAAATGGGAGATTATACACTCAATGAGATCGTTGATATGATTTATATTTTAGGAGAATGTCGAGGTGTCTATGTGAATGCCGCAGCACTTTACGCTCAGCGCTTTCCGAGGAGACGACATCCGTGTAACGTGACGATCAGAAATTTGACCACGAGGGCACGTACTGGGCAAATGACACGTCAACGTCGTCATCACGAATATGACGAGAATGACGTTCGAGTGCTGACTATTTTGGCATCGGTCTATCTCGATTCTCATATTTCGAGCCGTAGACTGGAGGTATCCACAGGAATACCGAAGTCCACAATCTTGAGGATTTTGAAGACTCGGAAGTACCATGCTTATCATATCACTTTGACCCAAACATTATTACCTGCCGATTTTGATCGACGCCTCGACTTCTGCCGGTGGGCCTTACAGCAGATCGATCGGGCCCTAATTTTTTTAGATTTGTGATGTTTTCCGATGAAGCGACGTTCAAGAACACAGGGGAGTTGAACCGGCATAATTGCCATTATTGGTCCGATACCAATCCGCACTGGCATAGAGCGATTGACAATCAACACCGCTGGAGCCTCAATGTCTGGTGCGGGATTGTTAATGGATACTTGGTCGGTCCATTCTTTTTCGAACGTACTGTGAATGCAAATACGTACCTCGATTTGCTCACAGACCAATTGCCTCATTTGTTGGAGAACGTAGACTTGGAAACCAGGCGAAGGATGTTCTTCCAACAGGATGGTGCACCACCGCACTTTGCACGTATAGTCAGGAGGTTTTTAGATGAAAGGTACCCGAACCGATGGATTGGTTGAGAGGGTCCGATTGCATGGCCTCCTCGTTCTCCTGATTTGACGTCACTCGATTTTTATCTCTGGGGCTATTTGAAAGAAGTTGTTTTCAAAGAAGAACCAACAACAAGAGAAGATATGGAAAATCGCATAAGACGAGCTTGTGAAGCGATTCCACGAAATGTCTTGCTCAGCACAGTGGCCCATTTCCAAAGAAGGCTCAATTATTGCATAAATGCTAACGGTGCAACTTTCGAAAACCTTTTGAATAGCTAGATTAACAATAGCAAAGTATGCATAGTGAGAGGCAAGGGGACTCACTCTAAACAAGCACCCCGAAAGAGGCAGAATTCTACCACGTTCACGTCGTTGTCTCTGAGTAATGCTAAGTGTAGAAGATAATTTAGAAATCCCCGTATACAGATACGATTTTCACATGAATACACGTACAAGTTCCTTTTGACTTTGAAATGACCTCAAAACATGACATTTGATCTTATCGATCATACCATATCCTATTCTAAAATTTCCCGCTCTTTCCAAATCCGGGGTCGAAAATAGGCAATTCCATTTAAAAAATGTTATTTGACCTTCAAATAACCCCTAAGGTCAAAGTCAAGGTCAAATTCAAGGATATGGTCATACGTCCCCCTCCTTGTCCAACAACTTTTGTATGAAACTTTTTTCATTATTTCGCTCACCGGTCGAGTTATTCTCCATTAAAGGTTAAAATGGTCTACCCTGTATATATTGGGTGAGTGCAAAAGTTCGTGCGGAGTTTCAATAGATGGATTTATAAGCGTCGTAAAGTGTTGTCATTAATACTTCCATCTACATATTATATAACGTTGGAAAGGTGACGTCTTCAGCTGTTATTAAAAAAAAAATCATTTGTTTTCATACAAACTGCTTCGAGAAATATCACTTTAAAAATGAGTATTGATAAGGTGCATTTACGGCATGTTATGCTTTACGAGTTTCGGAAGGGAATAAACGTTGCCGCAGCCGTAAAAAACATTCAGGATGTTTATCAGGATGAAGCACCAGCTAAACGAACTGTGGAAAAATGGTTTGCTAAATTTCGGCACGGAGAATTTAACCTTGAAGACGAGCCACGCTCTGGTCGACCTTCTGACATTGATGACGATGTTTTGCGTACTTTAGTGCTCAATAATCCGCGAATTTCAACAGAAGAAGTTGCTACAGCACTAAACGTTGACCGATCAACCGCTTTTCGTCGTTTAAAAAAGATGGGATTCGATTTGAAGCTCGATATATGGGTGCCCCATTTGCTGACCGAGAAGAACAAAATCAAGCGAATTTCTGCAGCCGTTTCTTTACTCGGGCGGCTCAATAACGAGTCGTTTTTGGATCGACTAGTGATGGGCGATGAGAAATGGGTCCTCTACAACGATGTTCAGCGCAAACGGACATGGAAACAATCAGGTGAGCATGGTGACGCAATGCCAAAGGTCAGTTTGCACCCGATGAAGGTGATGCTCTCTGTTTGGTGGGATTACAAGGGCATAATCTATTTCGAGCTTCTCCCCGCTGGCGAAACGATTGATTCGGACAAGTACTGTCGCCAATTAACCAATCTGAATCGAGAAATAAAAGAGAAACGTCCGATTTTGTCAAATCGCAAGGGAGTCGTCTTTCATCACGACAACGCCAGATCACACGTTTCGAAAAAGACGCTGCGCAAACTGAAGAGCCTGAAATGGGATGTCTTAACGCATCCACCGATATTCTCCTGATATCGCACCATCTGTTCCGGTCACTTGTTCCGGTCATTGCAAAATTATTTAAATGGAAAAAACTTTGACTCTTTGGAGGCCTTAAAAAACGGCGTCTCTTCGTTCTTCGAATCTAAACCGCGCAGTTTTTATGATCGAGGCATCCGTATGCTGCCAGATCGTTGGGAAAAGATTATAGAAAACGATGGAGAATATATCATTGATTGAATAAAGATTTTTGTTTGCCTAATCACTGTGTGACTTTTACTCACAAACTCCGCACGAACTTTTGCACTCACCCAATACAATAATATCTGTCTTATTATATAAAAAATAACAAGAATAAATTAATTTTTTTAATAACAAGAATAAATTTAATTATTTATTATAAAATTGAATTTTATGAGTTTATAATATTATACATAATATTATAAAAAAAAATTGGCATTGTAAGGACTCGAACCTTCCTCGAACGTAGACGACAAGATACTAGCGCACGCCTTAGCCGTCGCGGATACCGCGCTTCACGCTTATTAGTTCCAAATTACTATATTTAATATGCAGCTATTTTTTTAATTGCAAATTTCTCGCAAACCAAGATCCATGCACGCAAATTCTTTTAGGGTTTTTATGTACTCAATCCACCCATTCAAATGAAATATGACTTATTCAATTATCGATTTTACATGTCTTATCATCTCCTTGTTAGATTGAATGAAAATAAGAATATATTTGGCTAAATGCTGGTGTACACTGTGTGTATACAGAATAAGCATGTGACTTATTGCTGCTAATTTCATAGGCTTTTCTTTAACATTTTATGCAACCGCTCGCTACTTCGACTCTCTCTTTCTCTACTGTTACATTCCGCTCCCTCCTTACTCTCCTCGACCTATCCATCTGATGCCCTCTATCGGCAATAAATGCTCAGACAAATGTTAATCCTAGCGTGCATAAAGCCCGTATCAGATTATGAATTGGGATTGAGATTGGATTGAAATTTGACTAATTGGAAAAGAGAAAATAATCTCAAATATGGTAAATTACACCTTGATTGATTAAATTTTAATCCAATATTCAATCCCAATTCGTAGTCTGATACAGGCTTTAGACAATGTAATAAATGGGGACGTAATAGAATTACAACATAAGAGAAATACACTACATACAGATAGAACCTCTGCTCATAATTCCTACATTGATTATAAGTTAAAACTATTAATTATATGTGCAAGGTAAGAAAAAAAATATGATAATCAATAAATCATATAATAATATGATAAAAAATAAATCATTAGCGGGACTCGAACTCTCGTTGCCGGTGCAAAAAGTGCCGGACTGGAGACTTAGTCCTCTCAATTACGTCGCCTCAGTGCCGTCTGTATACTTTCTGTTCTTGAACGATTCAGCTCTGTCAGCCTAACTTTGCTCTCGCAATTTCTCCTAAACGAAGGCCCATTTACCTGAATCTCTTTCAAAACTTTATTCTCTCCATACAAGCTATCGGACGAAATATGACTCGTTTGGAAATGGATTTTACAGATTGTATCTCTTTGTCAGTATAATACATCTCAAACATACATTACATCTCGAATGTACATTAAAAAATGTTAAATAATACGTATAAACGGGGAAGGGGCTTCGCCTTTTCCCCGCACTCAAGAAAATACTGATCTAACCTAACCTAATTTATTGCATCTTTATATCTTGTTGAGCGTGCGTTTTAGAAGTTTTAATCTTCAACAATGCTCAACAATATACAGGATATCCCAAAACTGTCGAATTTCCTCTTAGGAGGTGAAAGGAGATGCAATTTGGAATCAAAAGTTCCTCTACCACTTTTGGATCATAGCATTAGTTTATGAGTTATTAACTGATGAATCTGATCAGATTATTCGGTGGGCGAGCACACAGTGGAGTAAAATTCAAGTTTTAATTTTAATCTATTGAACTGAAAATTTTCAAATTCAGAAAGGAAAAAGGAAAAAGAAGGATGGCTGCAGAGGGGGAGGAGAGGGGGCAGGAGGAGGAGGGAAAAGATAAAAGGGGTGACATAAATATGTGTTCGAAAGATGCCTGTTTAGCAGCGGACGGTGGACATTTCGAATAAAAAGAGATGAATTTCTACGTCGGTGGAAAAATCGGTCACCATAAATACACAATAAAATAATAAAAAATAAAATAATAATAATAATAAAATACATAATACGTGGAAGACTGTTTTTCGTTTTCTGTGTCTCAATAGATCTTATAGGAAATCCGGCAATTATAGGACACCTTGTATAAAGATGCGATAAGTTAGATTAGGTTAGGATTTTCTTGGGAAGGGGGTACGGAAAAGGGATTTCCCCCATATGTACTATGTTCCAAAGTAACTTCCTGCAAGTTTTAGGTGTTAAATATACGCTGTGTCGAAAAATTACATTCGATTAATAAAACTTCTTTTGTTAATAACTTTAACAAATGACAAACGACGATTAAAATCTCTTGAATATTATTCAAGTTGTCCTTTATAATATATGTCAAGGTTAAGGTCATTGGAGGAGAATTTGTTAAAGTAAATATTTACCAAAAAATTTTTAGCATATATTTCTCGTGCTTCTGACATCATCAATTATGTGTTCCACAGCTAAAGATCAACAGCTTTAATCATAATTCGCTTATTCATACTTACTTAGAAGAATGCGAGTCGTTCTGTTTCATGGTGAATTCTTTGGCGTGCACGTTTAGTCGGAGGGTAGAAGCGTTTGCCGTGGTACCATCCGCTCTACCACCTAAGGATAAATATAAAATTAAACAACAACGTCCATATATAATGACACATTAAAGATTTGCAAAATATATCTCATTTAAGGGACAAAATACAAACCTGGGGGGCGATATATCTCTAAGGACGGTTTGGACTTGGGACTGACTACGTTATTATTTCCTTTCCGTAACACTGCATCCCTCATCTAAAAATTGGAAATACCATAGAAAATGAATGAGTCCATTTGCTAAAAACAAAGAAGGAGGAGAGAGGAAGAGGGAGAAGGAAAAATAGAAGAGAAAGCAAATGAAGAAGATGAGAGAGAAGAAGAGGGGGAGGAAAAGGAAATATGAGAAGAAATGACGAAATGCAAAGATAACGAGATACGATAAGAATGGGAAGGGAAAAGTTGAGAAGTTGGAGAAGAAAAGTGAGAGTGAGAGAGAGAGAGAGAGAGAGAGAGAGAGAGAGAGAGAGAGGAGGTAAGGCGAAAGAAAAATTGTCCTCAGCTGTTAAATCATGTTGCAGTATTATAGACACATAATTAAAATCTCATCTCGCGCCGGCGCGAAATATATATTCCTATATCGCGCCGGCAACAGTTGCTGGACCGATCAATCGTTATAGCATAATGGGCTATAATCCTCCAATACTATCTCGGCGTGCTCATTCCTTAGATTTCTATAATTAATGACTCGATGGTTATTGCGAATATCGCAAAACGGTATGAGACTTTTATATTTATCTTAATCCGTTCTATGTTTTCACGAATTCCTTGTGTAAGTCATAGGACCTTGTTAAGGTGCATATGCGCGCGCGCGCGTGTATTACGCGTATGCATGTGCGTGTGCGTGCGTGCGTGCGTGCGTGCGTGCATGTGCGTGCGCGCGTGTGTGTGTGTATAAGTTATTATAAGAATTTTACATTATTGATAATTATATACAGGGTGTCCCAAAAGTAACGGATCATCCTAATAACTGTTCAGTATTGATATTTCAAGGAAAATAATTTGAATAAAAGTTGTAGGTATTTAAGTGAGCTACCTTATGATGACCTTGACTTTGACCTCGATCTCTATTTTCAAGGTCATTTGAAAGTCAACTTGCGTTTTATAAATAGGAACCCTTATTTTTTATTACACTTTTTTTTCTACTAGTTAATTTGAACAATTTTTGTCTAAAACATTTTTTTATTTGTCTAATATTTTTTTAGATATTTGAGGAAAACTTGATAAATTTTTCAATATTTAACTTACGATATCTCGCTAACTATTTGTCGGAAGAAAAAGTGGTACTAGACTTTCTTGCTTTATTCAGTCTCAAAAATATATTGTTGTAATAGCGCCCTGATGTTTGTTAATTTGATGATTTTGAAATTTCCAAAAGTCAGTAAGTTAATAAAAGTCAAGGTGCTATTGTAACAATATGAGACTAAATTGAGACTAAATAAAGCAAGAAAGTCTAATATCACTTTTTTTCCGACAAATAGGTAGCGAGATATCGTAAATTAAATATAGAAAAAGTTATCAAGTTTTCCTCAAATATCTAAAAAAATATTAGACAAATAAAAAATGTTTTAGGCAAAAGTTATTCAAATTAACCAGTAGAAGAAAACAGTGTAATAAGAAATAAGGGTTCCCATTTAAAATACGCAAGTCGACCTTCAAATGACCTTGAAAGAGAGGTCAAAGTCTAAATCGAAATCACCATAAGGTAGCTCACTTAAATCCCTACAACTTTTATTCAAATCATTTTCCTTGAAACTTCAATACTGAAGAGTTTTTTGAGATGGGACATTAAAATGGGACACCCTGTGCATTTTTAATTTTTTGCAGAAATGTAAAATGCACCAACAATCTCATTATGAATCAAAACCTTTTAGTTTTTTCAGTAACAAAATTAAATAATTAGATAAGTAACAAAAACTGATAGCAGCAAAAAATGTTGGACAATAATGAAAATATATTTTGATAATTAAAAGATTATAATAATTTTTTTATAAATGTTTAATGTTCATACAAAGTTGTAAATTAATTTACATATCTAATAATAATTTTTCTATAAATATTTAATGTTCATATAAAATTGCGAGTTAATTTATATACATATCTAATATATTCTTATATCGTTCAAAAGACATTCTAATAATATATTCGCTAGTAAATGTTAGAGAATGTAATAATAATTAAAATATGACGGATATTGATATAATGTATATTAGTAAATCAGCAACATAAGAATGTTAGACGCATGTATACACACCACACAAATACATAATCATATTTATTTGCATTATTTGCATAATGATTTTGAAATATTAATATAACATTTCTAAAATTATATTGCGAATTCATGTATTTACGATATATTTGTAGCATTATATTTATAAATTATAAACATTAAATTACTCAAGTTTATTATAATATACAATATTAAAATGTTGCTGCAATGCTGCAAACTTCTATGCTGCATGGGATAACATCACTTATATTAGTAAAAATTAATATTAACCTTACAGACTTGGCTGCTACTTATGCATATGTAAAACGTGAAAATGATGATTCATTGAATGAAGAACGCAGAAATGAGTGGACGAGCCAATAATATTTTGCTTCAATTTTATCAACGTATATTGATGATGAACAATTTATTAAATATATTAAGTACATATAAACATATATATATATATATATATATATATATATATAATGTATAAAATATAATATATATATATATAATATATATCATATTACAAAATTATTTCATCATTTAATTATCAATCGTAATAATTAAATAATAAAGTAATTTTATAATACAATCTATAATACGTAATATTTCAATTTTAATAAAACTTATTAGTTAAAAGCAATCACATTTTATTCCTTAACAATACAAGGAAGGACAAGCAACAGATTTTGAAAATAATTTTTGAGTATTATTTAATGTTTTATAAAATCAACTTGAAAATGAATAGGACAATGACATTAAGTAAGATAATAAGATATCTATTTGTTGTAAATAATTTCTAATGACTTTATATTTAATTTACTCAAGAAAGTATTCTTTATTCTTATTATATATAATATAATTCTTATTTGTTAATGTAATCCCACGATTATTAAAAGCAGTTCGAAAATAGTTTCTCTTTTTAAATCTTTCTTCGCATTCTCTCTTCGTATTGTTTATCATGTATATATTGTTGACGTGTATTATCATAACATATAGAAGAATATATATTACATTCAATTAAATGTTACTTGTTCTGAATATTTCTTAAATTTATATTTCCACAAATCTATTGTAAGTTTATTATAAACATTAAATTACTCAAAATATATTCCAATCCCTAATGAGTTCAATCAAGAATATTAAATTAAAATATTAAATTATATTAAAAGTTATATTAAATATTTAATATTAAATATTAAATTAAATCAGATATTAAATTAATTCGGAGATTAAATTATAAGATATTAAATAATAAGATATTAAATATTAAATTAAGTCAGAAATTCTGTTTATTCCCCATGTAGAATATAAGTTTTATAATATTCTTGAAAAGAAAATAATTCTTTTTAGTACATAATTTTAGTACATAATAATGTACCTCTTTTAAAATTTAAGATAAATATATTTTAACACTATTATCAAAAAGATATTCTTCAATGAAGACAAACATTACTTGAAAGAAAGAAAGTACATCGAATAATCGCTTTTCTTAGCAATAGAATAATATTTTTCTTTATATATTTATATAGCATATATTTTTATTGCATAACATATCTCACTGTGCAAAAAACATATACATGCACACATTCCTCCTATTATTGTATCTATTCCTCCTATTGCGTAATAAGTATCGTGATAAATGCAATAAGTACACTATTTAAACACAAGCCTGTTATAGTACGTAATATGGCGCGGAGCACGCGAGACATTAAACAGTATATATCACAGATTCGACATAAGTATGATAAGTATGATGTACATTTAATAGACATACGGACATCAAACTTTTATCACGTACAATTATCACGTTTAATTTCATATGGTACAAAACTATAATTGAAAATAAAAATGAATAACATTATTTAATTATTATTTTACTATACATTCTATATTTAATTTTCAACACTTTATATCAATTTTTTATTAAAAAATTTGATTGGTCGAATCGTTCAATGCATGTAGATAATGTAGCTTATATCGCCGCTTTGTCATGTTATCTTGCGTTTGCGATAAACACCCAGAAATTATATTATTATTGCGCAAATCTTAGATATTTTGTACTGCGCTTAGTAACAATTATACTATTAATCAAAGACAGAAAAAATATAAGACAGAAAAAATATAACAAATACGAAATACCATTAACGATTCAACAAAAAACATATGACTGGTCGATGGATCAAAAGCAGATACTGAAACCCATATAATATCGATCAGCTCAAATTTGGATGTTGTGGACTCACCAAACAATCTACGTGTTCTTCCTCGAAGTTAGTCAAAGTTAATTAAAATTCTAAAAACCAAGATAGAAAGAAAGAGAGAAAGAGAGAGAGAGAGAGAGAGAGAGAGAGGGAGAGAAGGAAAGAAAGAATTAGTCGAAGTTCACTTAATCAATCTTTGTAACAACACGATCTATATTTGTTCATAAAAGCGGCATGCGGCATAAAATATATTATTTCACATCGGAAAACACCAGAATTTAGTATATCGATTTCACTTCTCGTACAAAAAAACGCGCGAAGGCCACAAGTAACTGCGGAATAGTAATGAAAGGCGAAGGCGGAAACGAAGGTAGAGCAGCGAGACGACCGACTCACAATGAAGAATGTGAGAGAATCATCCTTCCTGAGGTTTAGTGAACAGATGTTCCAACCAAAATCCTTCCTCTTACGTAGTCACCAAACACAACTAAACACAATAGTAACCTGAGAATTCCTAACACGTGTACGATGATGAATTTACGAAGTGTGACAATTTTATAATTTGATAACTTTTTTCTTCGAGAAGATATGACTTTTCCGCGTCAAACGTCGATACTTGCATGCGTGCGTGCGTACGTGCGTCGTCGTGTCGTTGCGTTACTTGCATACATAGAAACTCCTCTCCGATGACCGAGGACTAATAATAGACAACGAAGCTATGAGCGAACAAGCGAGCGAGCAAACGAAAGAGCGAGTACGTAATACGTATGTGTGTATATATACATGTATATGTATGTATATCTATATGCGACACGCCTGGCTACGTGCACATATTAATGTATTGCTTTGCTGCACTGTACAAAAAGCGGACTGAAATACCCGATGGAACTCATGCCGACAGAAATGCATATCGCATATGATTCTTGAAATTATTTTTGCTGCAATCGGGATTATAAATCACACTTTTCATTATATCTGCATCTATTTGTTCAACGTTAAGCAAAAAATAATGATTAATTTGATGTTATGACGTATTAAAAATTTAAGTCCTGTAATTTATGACATTTTACGTTATATACCACAAAGTTTTATTGTAGATTGTTATGCAAATTGTCACCGGCAAAATCGTTTTAGGAGAAAACATGAAAATGATATTTCATAGATTTACGAAGGACTTGTCCCTTCTGAATCGAAAATATAAAATATATAATTATATATATATATATATAAAATTATATATATATATAATATATATAAAGTTTATATACAGAACAATTTATAAAGTTATATACAATAAAAGTTTTAATAGATATAATGTTTAAATCGTTTATTTAAAAAGTTAATGTCGAGTTAAGATAAAAAAAATTTCGGTGTTAACGTAATACATATAATAATATTTTCATCGCATCTTTATAAATCATTATCTGTACAAATTACTTTATTCAATAACAACTTGATAATCTTTTTATTAATTCGTTTTTATTAATCTTTTTTATTAATAACGGTAATGGTAATTATATCCCTTATTTATATTTCTTATTTTAAATTATTTATGAATAAATAAAATAACAAGCAGAATTTTATATCGAGTCTGTGATATGTACATCTTAACGTAACTACATTTCTTAGGCAACAATAATAAATATAATTTTACTTTTACCATTACTTAGGATATTAAAATATATATCGCAATAAATATTAATTAATTTTGCATTAATTAATATCACAATAAACATTAATAAACAATTAATTGTGATGTTATTACATAAATGTTATAATTTCCTCATTTAATGATGTAACTGATATATACAGCATACGTTATAGTTATGTTAAACTGTTGGACAAGAAAATATAACATTGCTATAAAGTCATTATATTGTTAATTGATGTCTGCTAAGATATATTAAATGAAAATTTACTGTCAATTGGTATTTATTGGTATACATTAAATGAATAATATTATACCCTAAAACAAGGTTTTCAATATTAAATAGAAAAATATAATGAAGATTATAATTATATTTATCGTTATTTTTTAAGTAATAATAATTAATTAGATATTTTCTGAATTAATTACAATAATGGTAACAAATTATTTTTCTTAATGGCTAATGAGTAATGGTAACGAATAATTTTTCAAAAGTAATTTTCCTAAGACTGAATATTATACACACAGATACATATATACATATATGGGGAGAGAGAGATCTTTACATAGATATCTTTATACTTGTTGAATGTCTTTATGTTTGCTTTATTCGACTGCTATACTCATTGTATATATATATATATATATATATATACATATATATATACTCTATATACATATACTCTATATATACATACTCTATATAGATATATATATAGATATATAGATATATAGATAGATAGATAGATATATAGATATATAGATATATATAGAGAGATATATATCTATATATATATATATATACACACATATACTATATATATATATATAGAGTACATATAACAATTCTTTCGGTCTGGTATTTTATATCAGATCTCTGATGTATACATGTTAACGTAATATTTTTACATTAGTTAAAAGTAGGGAGTGTTCTATAAAAATGTAATGAATACAAAATAATTTTTGCTGTTAACAGTTTACTATTTAATAGTGTATTTATATATCGCAACAAATTTTCGAATATGTGATAAAACGTCATCAATCAAATGTATATTATACATACAGAAAGTTTAATTTTAATTATATTCGTAAAAATTAACATAATAACGTTAATTGCCTTACCTTCGTTATTCCGTCTACGCGAGTTGCACGTACCATTATCGTAATATTTGTCATCAACTATTAAATGAAAACGATTCAATAACACACTACTACTTGTAACTCCCTAGTACAAAATATGTAACACTACAATTAATTATTATTTACAGCAGTATTATACTATGAACAATTTCTATGTAATTATAATTCTATGTAATTACAATGTAATAATAATCTATGTAATTATAATAATGTTTCTTTGATATTCGACATCGTTTCTATTATAATAATTATACAATAGAATCTTAATTATCAACAAATATTCTGTTGCAAATAATCATATTATTTTGAAACAAAAGTTTTATCTTATTTTATATTTATTATTTTACTTGCTTTTAACTTTGTATTTAAGATGATATATATTGGAAATTTATTTTATATTAAATCAGTAATTTCTTATCATCTATTCCAATAAAAAAGCTGTTGTTTGACAATTTTTAAGTAACCATGCAATATCGATTTTTAATAATAATTCATTACACATTCGTTTACAATATTAGGAACTGATATCGTGCGGTAACATCAAACTTGAAAGTTTCCTCAAATTTGTTTGCAAAAATGAATTTTTAAAAAAATTCTTGATTTATAAAATCAATTTGTAATTCTTTAGAGATGCTCCAATGCGAATTTACCATCACAACCACAACGTTTGGTATCGATGCTGTCACGCGAGTAACTGAAAAGGATTGGAAATGAGAATGCATCCAAAGATTATATCCACGTAGTAAGTAGCCACACCTGCCACACCGACGAAAGGAATACATATATATTCCGTGTAGAGATCAGTTTGACACTGAAAGCTTGTTTTCATAACTACAAACACTCAGTTGCTTAGTTGCATAGATTCATTATAACTCCTCTTAAATATGTAAGTAACTCTATATATTTCTCTTAATAGTATTCTGAAAATATATTACGTATTAGAAAAAAAGTTACAAATATATCCTAATTTTTCTAATTTAATTCTAATTTAAAAATTTCACTATACATAAAATAAAAAGAAAAACAATCAGGATGTAAGATAAATATAAATATATAATACAAGCCTATAATTAATAACTAAATGTATATACACAGAACTTCACGACAATAACTTAAAAAGTAGGAAATATATACAAGAATATATATAAAATATACAGAGTGAATAAAAAAAATGGGTACTCCTGAATATCTCAAACGGGTTACGTTCTTGAAAGAAATGTTATAAACAAAAGTTGTAGGGTTTCAAGAGGTCTATCTATTAGCCTTATCAGTTTGATCTTGAGTGGCATTGCCAAAGTGAGAAAAGGTTAACATAATTTTTAAATAGAAATTCTCACTTTTTATTATATCATCTTTTTCTACCAATTAATTTGAATAACTTTTGTCTAAAAATTTTCTAATTTGCCTAATATTTTTTGAAATATTTAAGAAAAACTAAGTAACTTTTTTAATATTTAACTTATGATATCTCGCTATTTATCGGAAAAAAGTGGTACTAGTTTTTTTTACTCTATTTGGTCTGAAAAATATATTGTTACAATAGTGTCCTGACTTATGTTAATTTGATAATGTGGAAATTTCCAAAGGTCAATAAGTTAACAAAAGGTAGGGCATTATTGTAACAATATATTCATGAGATCAAATGGAGTAAAAAAGTTTAGTACCATTTTTCTTCCGACAAATAGTTAACGTGATATCGTAAATTAAAAAATTGTTGAAAAATTATCGAAAAAATTAGTTTTACTTAAATATCTAAAAAATATTAAAAATATGAAGAAATGTTTTAGACAAAAGTTGTTAAAATTAATTGGTAGAAATAGATGATATAATAAAAATAGGGTATTTCCATTTTAAAAACTTAAGTCGACCTTGAACTTTTTTTTTTCTTTTTTTTTGACGAGGAGGAAATCCATCATGGATACCTTGACCCTCGGGGAAGGGTCAGGGTTATGCCGGACTCCTACCGGCTAAAACCTCCCCGGGTGACGCTGCGAAGGGACTTGGGTCGGGGCCCCGGTGCCATGTAACTGCAATCGGGGCCCCGAGTCCGGGTGTTGCACCTTCTGTCCCTGAGGGGTGGGGTGGGGGAGGGGGGAAGCCAACCCGAAGGTCCGCTTCAACCACCGCTCCCCCTGGGGAAGGGGGAAGCCGGCCCGAGGGCCCGCTTCGACCACCGTTCCCCTTTCCCACCCGTCACGTCTCGTCTCTTCGGTCAGGAAGGGGGAAGCCGGCCGAAGCCCGCTTCAACCACCGTTCCTGACCAGACGAGCCGCCGCCAATGCATGTTGTATGGCTGACTGACCCACCATATCAGCCAGCCACCTTACGTTGGGAGGGCTGGTTGGGGCACCGGGTGTCCCCGCCCGGTGCCCTACCCTCCCGCCCGGCGGTTACGGGGAGATATACTCCCCTAGCCGCCGGGCTCACCCCACCTCCGCAGAGGAATGGGGTGGGGGATCCTAATGACCCCCCTCCCGCATATCCGACTAAAATGTCGGATCTACGGTCAGGGGGGGAGAGGTGTTTTGTTTTGTTCGATGATAAATCATCATCAACACCTTCTCCCCCCCTTATTCCTATCCGACTCCCTTTTTTTGGGGAGTCGGTGGTTTATGGGTGTGGGGCCTCGGCCTGAGCCGCGCTCCCCACCCGCCTCCATCTCCTGTTGCTGCTGTCATAGAAAGGGCATCAGGGAGTGGCGGTGGCGGTATCACCGCTATCGCTACCGCGAGGGAGGCGGTCAGCAACGCCGCCGCCAAAATCGACCTTGAACTAACCTTAGTAACGTCGCTCAAAGTCAAACTGATAAGGCTAATAGATAGATCTCTTGAAACTCTATTGTTTATAACATTTTGTTTAGAACATTTCTTTCAAAAGTGTAACCTCTCTAAAATATTCAGGGGACCCATCTTTTTTACTCACCCTGTATATGAACAACAATGAGATAACTGTTTTCGTTTACAACAAAAATTACGAAACATATTCTTTTTGTTCACGAGGAGGAAATCCTCATAGATACCCCCGTCCCTTTGGCGACGGGTGAGGTTGAACTCTTATCAACTAAACACGCCCTCCGGAGCCTTTCAGACGGGTCGGAATCAGAGGGAGCTGAAGGAACCGCGCCAACATTCCCTCCCCTGCATCCCGACCCTAGGGCTTGAATCGAGCTCCTCGCCCAAGTGCCGGCCTCCTGCCGCATTACGCAGGAAAGAGGAGCGCGGCGCCCCGACCGGGTTGGCCATCCTGGTTGTTTCGTGTAAAGGAGAGAAGGGATACTCGCCCTCTCCCCTTCCCCTTCGATGACGTTGAAGGGGACGGAGAGTGGAACCCAGTCCCAACCGGGTCCCTCCTCTTTTCCATCCGATCCGATGCGCAAGGGGCCTCATCAGAGGAGGAGGGGCGACCCTTCACCTCCCCATACGGCGGCCGATTCCTCCCTGTCGCCAGACGAAGGTGAGCCCTGGACGACCGGAGGCGTCCCCGATTACGGAAACCCCCGAGTCCGCCTCCGGCAGCCAGTCAGGATCGCTGTTTCGGAGCGGCCCGCCAATGCCGAAACGGTCGGTGAGCATGCTCCGCGGTCTCGTTTTAGGACATTACTGACCCCGCAAAAGAAATCGCCGCACTTCTTTTCTGTCGACTATGGCCCTGAAAATGGGCGGTAGGGAGAGGTCTGGATCGTACCCACTGCCCGGATGAGGACACGGTGCTCCTGTTTCCATACTGGATATGCTTCCAGGATATGTTGCGCCGTGTCCTCCAGAGCCAGACAGTGGTGGCATCTCTCTGTGAGCTTCTTCCGGTACAGGTACCGCCCAAAACATCCATGGCCTGTTAGCACCTGCACCAGGTGGAAAGTTAACCCGCGTCCGCACCTGCTCGTCCACTCGGCAAGATAGGGCTAGACGGCCTGGGCCAGAACTCAACACCGCGGAGATCCAACATGTTAGACTACCGCTCAATAATCCGGGGTCTGGCCTAGGACTTCAGGGCCACAATATCCCTGGCCGTGATCGTCTCGCCCTCCCCACGAAGCTCCTTAATGTGCCAATAAACTACTGATTGTTCGTACGCTAAGAGTTCCAGTGGGAGAAGGCCGACCAGGGTGGTCGCCGACATGTAGAAGGTGGTCCTATAACATCTGGTCGCCCTCACGACTACCGATCGTATTGTCCATAGATATATAAGATAGATCGCACGTGCCATATATATTCTCAGTAGCTAAAGTAAGTTTGGCAGAACAGAGGGAGAGGCAAATCATCGGTGAATTTCTGTCCCGCTTTATCCTTGTTGCGCGTGCATTATTGACAGTAATGGCCGTCAATTGTTGCTACTAATCTAAAAGTAGTGTCGGATATCGCGCATAATTTTATTTTTAAAGTGTCAAATATGAAGATATGCAACGTATATAGTTATTGAAAGAAAAATAATGAAAAAGAAAATATAACTTTTCACGTGTAAGTAAAACATTTTATTTCTTCTTATAATTACTAAAACGTATTTAAGTTATATAATTTTGTATGTATATACATTACAACATATTAATATATGTACTTATTTACAAAAAATATGCTATTTGTGGAGTTATAGATTTCAATTAATTTGTAGATTTATAGATGTCCAAAGAAAGAAAACATCCGACAAGAATGGATAAAGGCATTAAACAAACTTAATTTTATTCTCATCAGAACTAGTATTTTATGCAGCCAGCACTTTCCAAGTGACTGTTTTTATTATCCTAGTGGCAGAACAAAACAGCGCGTATATTTAAAACCAGGCTCTGTAACAACTATATTTGATGTATGTTTTTCCAGGTATGAATGGATTAATGATCATTTTATTTATTGGGTGAGTGCAAAAGTTCGTGCGGAGTTTGTGAGTAAAAGTCACACAGTGATTAGGCAAACAAAAATCTTTATTCAATCAATGATATATTCTCCATCGTTTTCTATAATCTTTTCCCAACGTTCTGGCAGCATACGGATGCCTCGATCATAAAAACTGCGCGGTTTAGATTCGAAGAACGAAGAGACGCCGTTTTTTAAGGCCTCCAAAGAGTCAAAGTTTTTTCCATTTAAATAATTTTGCAATGACCGGAACAAGTGACCGGAACAGATGGTGCGATATCAGGAGAATATCGGTGGATGCGTTAAGACATCCCATTTCAGGCTCTTCAGTTTGCGCAGCGTCTTTTTCGAAACGTGTGATCTGGCGTTGTCGTGATGAAAGACGACTCCCTTGCGATTTGACAAAATCGGACGTTTCTCTTTTATTTCTCGATTCAGATTGGTTAATTGGCGACAGTACTTGTCCGAATCAATCGTTTCGCCAGCGGGGAGAAGCTCGAAATAGATTATGCCCTTGCAATCCCACCAAACAGAGAGCATCACCTTCATCGGGTGCAAACTGGCCTTTGGCATTGCGTCACCATGCTGACCTGATTGTTTCCATGTCCGTTTGCGCTGAACATTGTTGTAGAGGACCCATTTCTCATCGCCCGTCACTAGTCGATCCAAAAACGACTCGTTATTGAGCCGCCCGAGTAAAGAAACGGCTGCAGAAATTCGCTTGATTTTGTTCTTCTCGGTCAGCAAATGGGGCACCCATATATCGAGCTTCAAATCGAATCCCATCTTTTTTAAACGCCGAAAAGCGGTTGATCGGTCAACGTTTAGTGCTGTAGCAACTTCTTCTGTTGAAATTCGCGGATTATTGAGCACTAAAGTTCGCAAAACATCGTCATCAATGTCAGAAGGTCGACCAGAGCGTGGCTCGTCTTCAAGGTTAAATTCTCCGCGCCGAAATTTAGCAAACCATTTTTCCACAGTTCGTTTAGCTGGTGCTTCATCCTGATAAACATCCTGAATGTTTTTTACGGCTGCGGCAACGTTTATTCCCTTCCGAAACTCGTAAAGTATAACATGCCGTAAATGCACTTTATCGATACTCATTTTTAAAGTGATATTTCTCGAAGCAGTTTGTATGAAAACAAATGATTTTTTTTTTAATAACAGCTGAAGACGTCACCTTTCCAACGTTATATAATATGTAGATGGAAGTATTAATGACAACACTTTACGACGCTTATAACTCCATCTATTGAAACTCCGCACGAACTTTTGCACTCACCCAATATATTCATAACATTGTTTACAGATAAAGCGTAAATTGTACATATGTAATTAAGAATAAATATCTTTTCTTTATTTTTTCTAACGGTACTAATTATTTCAAAATCACAAACAGGAAGTTAAAAATACCCTTTAAGAAAAAATATTGATACCAATTATCCAAATCACAATACCGAAGATAGCAATACGATGGTATAGTTTGGGAATAAGTGTCAAGGCCAGCAAGAAGCTCGGGGCCAAGGGCAAAGCACCTGGCCCCGATGATATTCCTGGTCGCGCCTGGGCTCTTGCCCTCGGCGAAAGGAACTTGTCCGCGGCCACGCGGGAAGTGCTCAATGGGTGCCTCAGGAAGGGGGTCTTCCCCCCAGAGTGGAGGAGGGCCAAATTGGTCCTCCTCCTGAAGGAGAGCAAAGCACCCGGAGGGGCGCCGGCTGATATGCCTGCTGGACGAGGCGGGCAAGATGCTGGAACGTATCGTTGCCGACCGCCTCGTCCAGCATTTGTCCTCGGAGGGGCCGAATCTCCACAACCGGCAATATGGACTCAGGCCCGGACGTTCCACTCTGAATGCAATTCAGTACGTCCAGGACCTGACCCGCACAGTCGTGGAGGAGGGGGGTAGGGTGTTGCTTGCGGTGTCCTTAGATATCACGAACAGGTTCAACACTCTGCCCTGACCAGAGATTGGACGGGCCCTCGAATATCACGGGGTGCCCGTCTACCTCCGGCGTATCCTCGCGGCCTACTTAGAGAACAGCGACCTCGCCTACTCGGGGAGAGGCGGGGTCCAGGGCCGGCGCATGATGGAACGCGGTGTCCCACAAGGGTCGGTCTTCGGCCCCCTGCTATGGGACATCGCGTTCGACAGAGTGCTTCGCTCTCACCTTCCCCCTGGCTGCCACGTCATTTGCTATGCAGATGACACCCTAGTGGTAGCCGGGGGGAGAGAACTGATGGGAGGCCCGCCTCCTAGCTGACGCGGCACTCGTATCGGTGATGGGCGTTATCAAGGACCTGAGACTAAAAGTGGCGCCCCAGAAGACGGAGGTCGTCTTTTTCCACGACGGCAACCGTGGGGCGCCACCGAAGTCACGAGTCCTGGTGGATGGAGTCCCCGTCCACGTCGGGCCGACGATCAAATATCTCAGCCTGACGTTGGACGGTCGTTGGAACTTCGGGCCGCACTTCAGGCATCTGGCCCCCCGGGTCCGCAAAACAGGTCTGGCTTTGGCCAACCTGATGGGAACCTAGGGGAGCCCGGGATGGAGGGCTCGCCACCTGTACGTTGGTGTCGTGCCCTCCATCGCCCTCTATGGGGCGCTCATATGGGCGCCCCAGCTCCTAGCCAGCTGCAGCAACAAATGTCTGCTGCGGCAGGCTATGCGAGCCGTAGTAATGAGGGCGATTCGGGAGTACGGCACCGTGTCGTATATGGCGGCGACTACCCTGGCCGGCTCCCCCCCCTCCCGTAGAGCTCCTGGCTAAGGAGAGACACGTTGTCTAATGGAGAGTCAAGGAGCTTCGCGAGGGAGGGGAGGCACCAACGGTCAGGAGCCTGATGGCCCTGAAGTCTCAGGCCAGAGCGCGGGTACTTGAATGGTGGTCGGCCATGTTGGCCCCCGAGAATCCGGGCTCCGAACGGCCGAGGCCATCCATCCCTGTCTGCCCGAGATGGAGGACAGGAGGGGAAGGGGACTTATCTTCCATCTGGCGCAGGTGCTAGCCGGGCATGGGTGCTTTGGAAAATACCTGCGCCAGATAGGAAAGGAGCCCACCGCCGGCTGTCATCACTGCCCGGAGCCTGTGGACACGGCGCATCACACGCTAGCTCTATGCCCCACATGGAGCCAGTAGCGCCGTGACCTGACCCGGGCGGTGGAGTGCCGCGCGGAGGACCTCTCGCTTCCGCGCATGGTTCGCGCCATGTGCGGGAGCGAGGAGGCATGGGGAGCAGTGGCCTCCTTCTGCCGAGACGTAATGACGCAGGAGGCCGCCGAATGGCAGTGTCGTACCGGCATCTGCCACCCTAGGGAGCGGCGGCGGCGCTCCCCCGGTATGGGTAGCGGGCCCGAGGTGGCGCCGGCCAAGGAGGAGCGGCCATCGGCTTGCCGAAGACCGTCCCACCTCGGGCTCGCCTTCGGACACGTGGGGGGAGGGGTGACCGGTGAGTGAAGCCCACACACCCGCCTTCCCCCGGCGTCGGTAGGGGATTAGGTGAAGGGGGAGTGGAAGCCTGGTTGGGGCCGGGCTCCACTCCCCCGCCCCCCTTGACGAACAAGGGGGCGCGGAGGGAGGGTGGGTGTCTCCTTCCCTCCAGTAGTGTAACCAGAAGGTCAACCCGGCCGGGAAACCGGTCGGGGACCGCGTCTCTGACTCCCTTTGTGGGAGGGGGCGCGGTACACAGGCGAGGGGCTCTTGGTTGAGTCCTGGGGCCGGGGTGTCGGGGATGGAATACGGGAGTAGTTGCCCTGACTCCCCCCACCACGGTCCGAAAGGTAGACACCCCGCAGGGGTTTTAGTCGGTAAGAGTCCGACATAACCCCCGACCCCCCAAGGGTCGGGGTTATCCATGATGGATTTCCCTTGCGTGATAAAAAAAAGTTTGGGAGTAAGCCGCCTGTACGTTGGTGTCGTGCTCTCGATCGCCCTCTACGGGGCGCCTATATGGGCGCCCCTACTTATGGCCACCGACCGCAAAACGCCTGTTGCGCCAGGCGATGCGGTCAATGTGAGGGCGATACGGGGGTACGACACCGTGTCGTACATGACGGCGACTACCCCCCCCCTACGTGGAGTTCCTCGCGGAGGAGAGATGCACCCTCTACTGGAGAGTGCGAGAGCTTCGCGAGGAAGGGGAGGGACTAACGGCCAAGGGCCTGGCGGCCCTGAAGACCCAGGCCGGAGCCCGGGTCCTAGAGTAGTGGTTGGCCATGTTGGCCGACCTTCGTGAATTCGGGCTCCAAACAGCCGAGGCCATCCGTCCCTGTCTGCCCGAAGTGGCGGACAGGAGGGGACGTGGACTCTCCTTCCACCTAGTGCAGGTGCTGACCGGACACGGGTGTTTCGGTACCTGCATCGGATTGGGAAGGAAGCCACCATCAGATGCCACCACTGCCCGGCGCGCGAGGACACAGCGCAACACACGCTGGTCACATGCGAGGCATGGGACCAGCAGCGCCGTGTCCTCTCCCGAGTGGGGGGTGCCAGATGGAGGCTCTCTCGCTCCCGCGCATAGTTCGCGCCATGTGTAGGAGCGAGAAGATATGGGGGGTGGCGGTCTCCTTCTGCAAGGACATAATGTCCCAGAAGGAGGCCGTCGAATAGGAGCGTCGCCTCGGTCGCCGTCGCAGACAGCGACGGGGGGGGCGGCGTTCCCCAGGTATAGGAAGCGGGCCCGAGGTAGCGTCGGCTGAGAAGCTGACCCCGATTCGTCGGGGGCCTCCTCGGCCACCTCGGGCCTGCCTTCGGACGCGCGGGAAGGGGTGACGACGGGTGTAAAACCCACCCACCTTTCCCCGTGCGTTGATAATGATAGGTAAAGGAGGAGTGAAGGCCCTGTTTGGGGACGGGCCTCACTCCCCCTTGGCTAATGAGAGGGCTAGGAGAGAGGGTGGTCCCCTCTCTCCAGTAATAGGAACCGGAAGGTTAGCCCGGCCGGGATGCCGCGCCACCGACTCCCTATGTGGGAGGGGGCGCGGCATTTGGGCGATTGGCTCCTTAGAGCCTCGAGGCCGGGAGGTCGGGAAGAGAATGCAGGAGTTCCCCTGAGTCCCCCCACTTCGGCCCGATCGGTAGAAACCTCGATGGGATTTCAGCCGGTAATAGTTCAGCATAACCCCCGCCCTCCCCAAGGGGCGGGGGTATCCATGAAGATTCCCTACCGTTATAAAAAAAAAGGTTTGGGAGTAAATGCTTAAAGACAAGTTTAGCTGAGTCAAGTATGGATACAGGAATAATATATGGCGATAATACGTACAATTGGACTTCCGTTTCCGGTAGGTTAGAGGAGTGGCACGTGTGAGAGTGGTGCGCAAAGCGAAAGAGAAAAGTGTAGAAGGAGAGAATGAGTGGAGGTGAGAGTAGGTGGAGGAATGAGGGGCGTTGAGGGGAGGGTGGAGGAATGAGGGGCGTTGAGGGGAGAGTGGAAGAGTGAGGGGCAGAAAGGGCATAGGATAGGAAGAGAGTATAAAGAGGAAGAAAAGTGTGAAGGAAAGTGGATGACAGAGCATACTGAGAGGCATAGAGTAGAGAGACAATAGAGAGGGAGCTCGGATAGGAGAGAAGTTGGTTCTAAAGTAAGGCGAAAGTGAGAGGAAATAGAGAGACAGGATAGAAAGAAGGAAGGAGGAGAGAGAAGAGTGATAAAAGGGGAAGAATGGAAAAGGAGGGAGGAAAAGGGAAAACGGGAAAGCAGGAGGGATTAAGAGAATTTCTGGGAATAAGTATATATAGGGGAAGGGTGGATAGTGTAGGGAGTGGAGCAAGTGAAGCAAGTGTAAGCAGTGTAGGAAGTGCTGGGAGTGTAGGAGGGAAGAGTAGAGGACAAGAGGCCAAAAGAAAGAGAGAGAGGACGCTAGAAGCGATGAGGGGGAAGAAAGAAGGGGAGGGGGGAAAGAGAAAATAAGAAAATATAAAGAGGGGCTGAGAGGGCAAGGAGGAGGAGGGGAGAAAGGAGGAGGTAAGGAAGATGACAGGGGAGAAAGAGAAAGGGTTAATGGAAGGAGAATTAAAGGAAATGATATGGGAAATGATAGAAGGATGGAGGAGTGCAAAGAAAGATTTGGAGGAGATGAAGTTGGAGATGGAGAGGAGGGAGGAAAGGTAGGAGAAAGAGAGGAAGGGAATGTTAGAGAGAATTGAGAGATTAGAAGAAGAAAGTAAGACAAGAAGGGAGAGGAAGAGGGGGGAGAGGGAGGGAGAAGTTAGCTTGGAAGAAGGGATAAGCAAGATAATGGAAGGCGGGGCAGGAGAGGTAGGGTATAAAGGGAAGGAAGGTGTAGAGGCTGAGGAGAGTAGAGAAAGGATTGGAAAGTGAGGAAAGAGAAAAGAGGAGAAAGAATGTAGTATTTAAAGGAGTGAGGGAGGAAAAGGGGGATATTGGAAAAGGGGTAGAGAGGATTTGTGCAGAGATAGGAGTGGAGGTAGAGATTGAAGAAGTGAGAAGAATAAATACAAGTAAAGAAGAGAAAGGGCAAATGTTAATTGTAAAGGTAAAGACAGAGGAAGAGGAAAAGAGAATTTTAGAAAATAAATGGAAACTGAAAGGAAGTATGATATGGATTGAGGAGGATCTAACATTCAGAGAGAGAAGGATGAAGTGAAGGTTAAGGAGTATAATGGAGGAGGAGAGAGGGAAAGGAAAGATGGTGAGGAGGGGAGAGAGAGGATTGTGGATAGAGAACAAGTGGTGGTATTGGGACGAGGAGGAGAAAAAGGTAATAGAGAGGGGGTCAGAGGGAGGTAAGGAAAGAGGGAAAAGAATAGAAGAGGTAAAAAAGGAGGAAGAGGGAAAAGGGATAAAGGAGGGAGGATAGGTGGGAAGGGAGAGAAGGAGGAGGGAAGCGGCGAAGAGCGGAGGGAAATGGGAGACAAATGGATAGAGAAAGGAAGAAGCAAGGGGGAGAGAGGAATAGTGAAGGTGGCGTTCTGGAATGTAGCAGGGTTAAAAACAAAGACAAGGAGTTCTGAGAGGGACTGAAAGAATGGGATGTGATGTTTCTGAGTGAAACTTGGGTGGATAAAAAGGGGTAGGAAAGAGAGATAGGTTGCCTAAGGGATACATATAGGAGACACAGTGGGCGGGGAGGAAGAATAGAAAAGGAAGAGCAATGGGAGGGATGTTAGTTGGAGTAAAAATAGGTATGAAAGTAGAAAGGGAAGGGAGGAGGCTAGAGGGAGAGGGGATTATGATGGTCAAGATAAGATTAGAAGAGAGGTGGTGGAAAATAATAGGAGTGTATGTGAATAAGGATTTAGAAGATAAGGTAGGGAAATTAAGAGAATAGATGGAGGAAAAGGAAGAGGGAGTAAGAATTTTGATAGGAGGAGATTTTAACGCAAGGACAAGAAGAGAGGGGGGAGGGTTAGGAGGAGAGAATGAGAAAGGGGAAAGAGTAGGGATTAGGAAGTCGAAGGACAATAAAGTTAATAGAGAGGGCAAAAGATTGTGAGAATTCTTGGAAGGGTAGGAGTGGATGATTCTAAATAGGAATCATAGGGAGGACGAGGAAGAAGAGTATACGTACATAGGGGCGCAGGGAGAATCGGTAATTGATTATATAATAGGAGATGAGGAGACGAAAGAGGGAATACAGAGATTGGAAGTAGAAGAAAAAATAGACTCGGATCATCAGCCGGTAACGGTATGGATAGAGGAGAAGGGAAAGGAAAAAGGAAGGAGACAGAGATTGGGAAGAAAAAAGGTAGGTAGGGGAAGATGAGGCGAGGAGGGAAGAGAGGAGTTCAAGAGGGAGTTTAGGAGGAGAGGGGGAGGAAAAAGGGTGGTGGAAGAGGATTGAAAAGTTTTGAGGGAAAAAATAGGAAGGGTGTTGGAAAAACGGGAAAAAGGAGAAAAGATGGGGGGAAAGGATGATGAGATGAGGAATGTAGACAGGGGAAGAAAACGGTAAGAAGGGAGCTGAGAAGAGGGAGAAAGGAAGGAGAAAGGAAGGAGGAAATAAGGAATATAGAGAGGAAAAGAGAAGGTACAGAAAATTAAGTGAAGAAAAGAAAGAGAGGAAAAGAGTGGAATGGATGAGGGAGATAGAGAGAGCAAGAACGGAAAGTCAAATATGGAAGGTGGTAAATAGGGATAAGAAGAAGATGAGGATAAACGAAGAAATAGAAATTGAGGAGTGGGATAGACACTTTAGGAGGGTATTAGGGGGAATGGAGTGGAAGGTGGTCAGAGGAAGGGGAGGAGAAGAGGCAAGGAAAGGGGAATAGAAAGAAAGGAGGTGAGAAGGATAATAAGGAGGCTAAAAGATGGGATAGCGATGGGAGGGATGGAATTCCAAATGAGGTGTGGAAGTATGGGGGGGGAAGAAGTGGAAGAGTGGATATGGGAGATTTATAGTAGGAAGTGGAAGGGGGAAGGATGGCTGCAGGATTGGAAAAAGGGAGTTATTGTGCCAATATTAAAGAAGGAGGGAGGGGAGAGAGTGGAAGATTACAGGGGAGTGGCGTTGACGCAAATGGCGTATAAGATATACGCGACAATTCTGGCAGAAAAGCTAAAGAAGAAAGTAAAGGAAAAAGGGTTGTTGCCGCCGAGTCAGACAGGCTTTAGAAAAGGGGTGGGATCCATAGATAACATATATGTGCTGAATTATTTAGTGAACAGGCAAATAGATTAGCAGGGGAAGATGATGGTGCTATTTTTGGATCTGAAGGCGGCATTTGACTCGGTGGACAAAGGGGTGCTGATGGAAGCGATGAAGAGAAGGGGAGTAAGCGAAGGTATAATTAGAAAATGCGAAAAGTTGTTAAGAGAAACAATCAGTAGAGTGAGGGTGGGGGAAAGGGAGGGGGAAATGTTCTGGATGGTGAGGGGAGTAAGGCAGGGCTGTCCAATAAGCCCAAATTTGTTTACGTTGTTGGTAGCGGATATGGATGAAGAGTTAGAAAGAGGAGGATGGGGGGAAGTGAGGTTGAGGGGTGGGAAGGTATACTCATTGGCATATGCAGATGATGTTGCGATGTTGGCAGAGGATAAGGAGGGATTAAAGGGAATGACGGCAAGGATGGAAAGATATTTAGATGGGAAAGGATTGGAGGTAAACGTGGATAAAACAAAGATGATGAGGTGTAGGAAGGGGGGAGATGGGCAAAAGTGAGCTGGAGGTGGAAGGGAAAGAAAATAGAGGAAGTAAAGGAGTTTAAATATTTAGGATACATAATAAAGAATAATGAATAACAAGAGGCACAAGTGAGAGAAAGGATAAGAAGAGGGGCAATACTGCTGGGACAGGTGTGGGGAATAGGAAAGAGGAAATTTGGACGGGACTGGGGAAGGAGAATTTGGCTGTTTGATAGGCTGATATGGTCGGTGAAGAGTTATGGGGTAGAAATTTGGGGATGAAAAGAGAGAGAGGGAATCGAAAGGATGCATGAGAGGTATTTGAGATAGGTGTTAGGAGTGGAAAGGTACACGCCAGGGTACATGGGTAGAGAGGAGATGCAGAGAGAGAAAATAAGTAGAAAGGCAGGATTGAAGACATGGGGATATGAAAGGAAATTAGAGGAAGGGAGGGGAGGGGAGCTAGCAAGGAGGTGTTGGGAAGAAATGAGGCAAGGAGCGAAGAAGGGAAGGGCAAGGAAGGGATGGGAAGAAGAAAGGAAGGCGTATATAGAGGCAAAAGAGTGGAGGATAGAGGAGGTAGAGGAATTGAGGGAGAGGGGAGAGATGAGAGGGGAACGAATAGTGGAGAGAGAGAGGAAGCAACAAAGGGAAGAAAGGTGGAAGAAGATTGAGAAGTCAAGATATAATGGATGGTATAGATGGATAAAGGGGGTGGGAGTGCCAGGATATTTAAAGAAAGGTTGGGGAGAAAGTAGGTGGTAAAGAGTTGCAAGATATAGATTAAGAAATGGAATGAAAGGAGGAAAATACTGGGAGGAGGAGGAAGAAAGGAAGTGTAGGATATGCGGGGTAGAAAAGGAAATATGGGAGCACGTGTGGGAATGTACAGGGTGGGGGGAAGAAAGGACATGGCAGGAGATGGCGAGGGAGGTTTTGAGGGAGGAGGGGGAGGGGGAGAAATGGTTAAGGAGGCTGGATGGGGTGAGGGGGGAAGGGAGGAGTGAGTGGAAGGATGAGTGTGAGGAGGACGAGATTAGGGAAGATAAATTGTAAACGGCAACGGAAGTTCAGAATAGGAGAGGGAGTTGCGTAGAGTGTGTGTGTGTATAAATAAAGAAAAGGATAGGAGAGGATAGAATTAAGTAGGATAAGATAGAGAAGAGAAATATAAGAAAATTGTAACCCTAAGGGGAATCAATAAAATTAGTTATATATAGGGTGCACGATTTATCTGAAGACATTGAAATATTTCGAGAATTATGCATTGGATAAAAAAAAGTGGTCAATGAAAGTTGTTAGTCTCGAAGGGGGATATCCAATGATACCAAACTCGACCTCCCACCCCACCCCCTAGGGGTGGGGCTTGGGGGCAACTTTGAAATCTTAAATGGAAACCCCCATTTTTTATTGCAGATACGGATTCTACGCCACAAAATACGTAAATTTTGTCCGAAACTTTTTTTTTGATTCGTGATAGATGGCGCTGTAATCGCAAAAAATTATATTTTCCGCAATTCTCCAGAAATGATCATTGGATTGAGAAATAAAAAATACCTGTTCAATATTTGTAAAGAACATAATAAAAGTTATCCCCCCCCCCATCCTCTCGGGGTAGGGTGGGTGATAACGTTCTAATCTCAAATGGGGACCCACATTTTTCATTGCAGAATTAGATTGTACGTGAAATTTTTATTGAAACAATTTTTTTCATTCGTGATAGATAGCGTTGAATTTTTCCGAGAAACTACTTTTAGCGTTACACAGGAACAACGACGAGGACGTAGTAGTTTTATGTTCCCTTCGGGTGCTTTTTTAATGTGAGTCCCCTTGCCTCTCATAGATCGGGTGCTTTTTTAATGTGAGTCCCCTTGCCTCTCACTGTTCAATTAATTAGAGTAAGTGTTCGAAATTTTTACCTTCAACTTCAATACACTTATTGATCCTTTAATAAATAATATAATAAAATTCAACGCTATCTATCACGAATGAAAAAAATTGTTTCAATAAAAATTTCACGTACAATCTAATTCTGCAATGAAAAATGTGGGTCCCATTTGAGATTTGAACGTTATCACCCACCCTACCCCGAGAGGATGGAGGGGGGGAATAACTTTTATTATGTTCTTTAAAAATATTGAACAGGTATTTTTTATTTCTCAATCCAATGATCATTTCTGGAGAATTGCGGAAAATATAATTTTTTGCGATTACAGCGCCATCTATCACGAATAAAAAAAAAGTTTCGGACAAAATTTACGTATTTTGTGGCGTAGAATCCGTATCTGCAATAAAAAATGGGGGTTCCCATTTAAGATTTCAAAGTTGCCCCCAACCCCCACCCCCACGGAGTGGGGTGGGAGGTCGAGTTTGGTATCATTGGATGTCCCCCTTCGAGACTAACAACTTTCATTAAACACTTTTCTTTATCCAATGCATAGTTCTCGAGATATTTCAATATCTTCAGATAAATCGTGCACCCTGTACTACATGGGCTGAAAAGTCTTTGGCTTAACAATGAAAAAACGATTTTTTTAATGAAAAGTGTTTTATTCCTCGACATAATCTCCATTTAGAGTAATGCACTTAGTGTAACGGTCCGCTAACATTTCGATGCCGGTCTTATAGTGCTCGGTGTCAAGTCCCTCAAAATAGGCATTTGTTTCCAACTTGACCTCCTCATTCGAGTAAAATCTTTTACCGGCGAGCCACTGCTTCAGTCGGGGAAAAAGGAAATAGTCGCTGGGGGCCAGGTCTGGAGAATATGGGGGATGCGGGACCAATTCATAGCGCAATTTCTTTAATTTATCGGTCGTATCGCGAGCCGAGTGAGCTGGAGCATTGTCTTGGTGAAACAAAATTTTTTTCTTTGCCAAATGTGGCCGTTTGACTTTGACCTCGTCATCCAATCGATCCAGTAATGTACAGTAATATTCTTTATTAATAGTTTTACCATGTTCAAGATAATCAATGAATATTATGTTATGCGCATCCCAAAAAATACTGGCCAAAACCTTGCCGGCTGATTGTTGTGTCTTCGGGCGCTTCGGACGGCTTTCACCAGACAATAACCACTCCGCTGACTGCCGATTGGACTCCGGTGTGTAGTGATGGATCCATGTTTCATCCATTGTGACAAATCGACGCAAAAACTCCTTCTTATTGCGGTTAAACAGGGCCAGATTTTGCTTTGAAAGTCGAACACGTTCCGCTTTTTGCTCAATTGTCAAAAAACGCGGCACCCAACGCGCGCAAAGCTTTTTCATGTGTAAATATTCATGAATGATATGACCAACGCGTTGAGATGCCTATGATGTTAGCTAGCTCACTCAATTTCATTTTGCGGTCATTCAACACGATTTCACTGATTTTCTGAATGTTTTCTGGAGTAACTGCCTCATTTGGCCTTCCTGAACGTGGTGCATCATTTGTGCTCGTACGGTTACGACGAAACTCAGCAAACCAATATTTGATGGTTGAATTCGGTGGGGCAGATGTGCCGTAACATTTATGCCTTTGCTTCAACAGTGTTTTTTCCCATCAGGAAGCAATGTTTAATCAAAACACGAAATTCACTTTTTTCCATAGTAAAGATAAATTCAGAGGTAACGTCGCTTCGAAAGCTATAACTTGTACACGAGTCAACGAAATATCATGAAATTTTTACAGCATCTAAGCTAAGGTTGGTACTCTATAGGAAATATAAGGATTTTTAGTTTGTGGCACCATCTGTATGTCAGGCCAAAGACTTTTCAGCCCATGTAGTATATACCCAGCAAACACAGATATATAACAATAACATTACTTCAATATAACAAAATATAACACGTAATATAACGTGGATGTTGCAGCAACATATACCAGGTGTGTCGGTAATTCCTTTTCGGTTTTTTCGCTAAAGAAAACACGTTATTTACAATGGATAGTTAAAATATATTTATTCAGAGTATTGGCCATTTGATTCTATACATTTTGCCCATCTCTCAGGCAATTTATGGATGCCATTCCAAAAGAACTGTTTCTCCTTTGAGCTAAACCATTCATCGAGCCATTTTTTAACTTCTTCGAAATCGGCGAAGTACTGTTCTGCAAGCGCGTGCCCCATCGATGCGAAAAGGTGGTAGTCGGATGGAGTCAGGTCTGGAGAGTACGGCGGGTGCGATAAAACTTCCCATCCAAGTGATTTCAACACTTCTTTGACTGGTTTTGCTGTATAAGACGGCGCGTTGTCATGCTGCAAAATCACCTTATCATGTCTTTGAGCGTATTGTGGACGTTTTTCGATCAATGCACAGTTCAAATTGATCATTTGTTGTTGGTAGCGATCAGTATTAACTGTTTCTCCAGGTTTCAACAGTTCATAATATACGACACCAACCTGGTCCCTCCAGACACAGAGCATGGTCTTGCGACCAAAGCGATTTGGCCTAGCAGTCGATGGGCCGCCTTCGCCAGGTGATAACCATGATTTCTTTCGCTTGGGATTTTCGAAATAAATCCATTTTTCATCACCCGTTACTATTCGATGCAGAAATGACTTCCTTTCATACCTTTGAAGCAGCATTTCACCGACGATTTTTCGATTTTCCAATTGCCTGTCATTCAATTCATGTGGCACACATCTTCCCAACTTTTGGATCTTTCCCATCGCTTGTAATCGTTCACAAATTGCTACTCGGCTCACATTCAACTTTTCTGCCAATTGTTTTTGAGTTTGTGTTGGGTCTTCATCCAATAACTCCTGCAATTCCGCATCTTCAAACGTTTTCGGCCTACCAGGACGTTTTTTGTCTTGAACGTTGAAATCACCACATTTGAATTGTCGAAACCACGTTTCACATGTTCTTATGGTTGGAGCATGCTCACCGTAAGTCTCTACCAGCAAACGATGACTTTCAGCGGCTTTTTTCTTTTGATTAAACAAGAAAAGTAATGCGTGCCGCAAATGCACATTTTCAGGCACAAAACTCGACATTTTCAAAAAATTATAAATCTATAACGCTGTTATTTTGGCGGAACGTAACTTGTGTAGTTTTGAGGTTAATGTCAGTAGAATAAAATGACATATGTATCAAATCATAACATTGCATACTTATGGCTAGTGACATTTGTTACAAAAACCGGGAAGTAATTACCGACATACCTAGTATATAAGTTACAATTTCCCACTCATATGAAGTTGTAGTTATATAACATAAACATAATAAGTTAATAAAATGTTATATAACGGTAATATTCATTATTATAAAGCAATATAACAGTTATATAAGTTGCTAAACTGTTATATAACTGCAATATATAATTACAAGTATGTAATGTAACTGTTACGTAACTGTTATTTTAATTGTAATAAAATTGTAATATAATCACGTTATGAAAATGTTCTTTACCAAACGCGAATCTTAGAAATAACTAATTCCTAAAATTAATTCTAAACAAAATTACATTAAATTTAATAGTGTATCAATATATAGTTTTAACCATATATTTAGTGATATACGATCGTAACATTTTTTTAATACATATATTGTAAAATCTCATGTAGTTTTATTTAGAATTAATTCAAAAATCAGTTATTTCTAAAATTCGCATTGATAAATTATTATAGGAATCAAATGAAAAATGCTATAACCAATATTTATATTTATATATTTATATTTATATATATTAATTAATATAATTTATATTTAAGCCTACAATATAATTTGAGTATATGGAACACTTTTACATTCGTACAAGCACATAAATATTAACAGTTTAAGAAACTATGTTTTAGAAATTCTGAACAAGAAATAGTTATAATACTTATAATATTCTGAATCGAATGGAAAAAATATAACATTTATAAAATTCAAAATCTAACGAAAAAGATATGTAATATTAATAACATAATAAGAAATAAATATATAATAATATTATTGTTTTATGTATGCCCTATCATTGTCATCATTGTTCTTCTTTCGATGTATCCCTTTTATTTCGCTGATTGGCAAAGCGTAGCCATTCAGCTATTATAGCATCAAAATCGGCTACAGTAAATACAGTATAACGCGATGTCACTTCTCCTGAAAAGAAAAAAAAATAATAGATGCAATTAAGAAAATCGTATTAATGAGACATTATAGTTTCACTAACGTATATATAACATACTTTTCATAATTTTTATGAAATATAAATTTGAGATTTTGAAATTATTTCTGAATCCTTTCCACGAACATTTTAGTGCACATTCATTTGTTAATGTTTTTTGTAATAGTCTATGCAGATTATCTTTAGCATTGTTTCCGCCTGTTTTTGACTTAAACTCTTTCTGTGAAAAAGAAACAAATACATTTAATATGAATAAAAAAATCGAGCACTGCAATATAGAGTAATATTCCAAGAGAAGTGTATACTTTGAAATTTTTTAATAGTATAGCTTTGTTTAATTAAACAGTTAAAGTGATGTTTTTATCGAGATAATTATGCATATTGTTAAATAATTATATTATTATAAAATATCAGTTATTAAATCTTGAATGATTTCTGTAATTTAATCAATATGCCGCGCGACTTATGTATACTATACATCATTATATTTACAAATTGTGTCACTGCTTTATCCGACGTTTTTAATAATGCATCGAACTGTTTTATAGCTTCTATTGTTGATATTGGTAAAAATGGCGCGATGAGATTATCATTAATTTTTGAGGGACTTAGCGCCCGGTGCTTTATGGCATTTTCTATGTTTGATAGTCGTAATATACTGCACAAGTACTTCTTCCAAATTGTGATATGATTGAAATATACATTATATGCCAGAATTAAATATTTTGTAATCTATTATGATTACATGATTACGGCCCTAGTGAAAATATTTTGATGAAAATTTCTTTCAAAACTATGAAAAATTCAGTAAATTGAAACACTTTTTGAAAAAATAAGAAAACATTTCAGATTTCGCAAAAATGAAAAAAACTGCGTTTGTATGAAAATTTGTATTCATTTTCTGAGTAATTATGCAATTTCTTTCTTTTCTCTAAGCATTCATTGTAAAATACTGAAATTTTCCGAGAAATATATAAGATTAGAATTTAAATGAAGAATGAAGAGAAATTCCAATATTGTTTTCTAATATTATTTTACTTTCTACGGAGTAATCTGAAGGCGATATGAAATAATCTGACTTTCACTGAAAAGGAACATAGTTTCTTTGACAATTTCTAAAAAAGTATACTTAACAATATTTTTGAATTTTCTTTATTTTCTCATTTTTAACATACACATTTTATTAAACAATAGTCGGTCGCAATTTTATAAAGATAAAGTGGGATTATTGTTAAATATAGGGAAAATATTATAGTTGTTCTTATATTTCTTAAAATAATCAAAATTACTTTCTTGACTGGTGTGTGACAAACTTAAGTTCAACTTCACTTCACTTTATTTTAATCTCTAAATTACATGAAATATCACATCATTGCTCTCTAAAATCATGTTATAAAATATGATTTATAAAATATAACTAAAAGAAAAAAATAATAATGAAAATTGGTAATAAGTACAATATCGAAGTCGAGATCTGTTTATATAAAAATTAATATATATTAGACAAAGTGACTGTTTCAAATATAATAGAAATTTGTTTTCCACAGTTTTGTAAGTAACAGAAATCTACTATTTTGAAATTGACTGTTCAAGTAAATTAAATAATAAAGTATTGTATCTGTTACAGCTTTTACAAAAACTTATACGCAAAACATTCAGAACTTATAAAATCGTAAAAATCGTAAAAAATTAATGCTACATTAAATATTAATAATCTGCTAAACTAACCAGTTTGTGTATTTTCGATTTTTGCAACTCCATTTATTGCAGGGCACAAAATGACTGAACTGTATGCATATAATTTTAATTTATATCAGAATCTTCTGCGCTCGTTGTACCACATTCTAACATTTTTGTATTACTTGTTTCTGTTAGTGCCATAGGTAAGATTTTCTTTACAGACGCAATTATTCCTTCATGCTTCATTGCGCCAGATATTGCTCTGCCTAAATAAGTATTAACATGTTTAAGTTGCTCACTTATTAAGTTCTGACTGTAACCCCTTCTTGTTAACCATTTTGCAAAATGATTATAAATAATCTCTTTTTTCTTAGGAGTTAACACTTTACGAACACAGTTACTTTGCTGTCTCACAGCCCGAGAACATAATGTTTTGTATCCTCACACAGCATAAGCAAGATTTGTAACAAATTTACTAGGCTCTTTAACTCTTTGTATTTCTTCATACGCTGTTTTTGTCACTGAAATGTTGTGACCTAAGTGGATATCTTGGCCAATTGCTTCTATGTTTGATTCTTCCTTATTTACGTTGCAGCCATTCATCAAAGGCAGTTTTCCTGTAAAATTATATAATATATATGTAACATTAATAACTAGAATTACATTTAATAAATATATAACTGTTTTCATTAAATTTAACATTATTTTATTGGGTGAGTGCAAAAGTTCGTGCGGAGTTTGTGAGTAAAAGTCACACAGTGATTAGGCAAACAAAAATCTTTATTCAATCAATGATATGATATATTCTCCATCGTTTTCTATAATCTTTTCCCAACGTTCTGGCAGCATACGGATGCCTCGATCATAAAAACTGCGCGGTTTAGATTCGAAGAACGAAGAGACGCCGTTTTTTAAGGCCTCCAAAGAGTCAAAGTTTTTTCCATTTAAATAATTTTGCAATGACCGGAACAAGTGACCGGAACAGATGGTGCGATATCAGGAGAATACGGTGGATGCGTTAAGACATCCCATTTCAGGCTCTTCAGTTTGCGCAGCGTCTTTTTCGAAACGTGTGATCTGGCGTTGTCGTGATGAAAGACGACTCCCTTGCGATTTGACAAAATCGGACGTTTCTCTTTTATTTCTCGATTCAGATTGGTTAATTGGCGACAGTACTTGTCCGAATCAATCGTTTCGCCAGCGGGGAGAAGCTCGAAATAGATTATGTCCTTGCAATCCCACCAAACAGAGAGCATCACCTTCATCGGGTGCAAACTGGCCTTTGGCATTGCGTCACCATGCTCACCTGATTGTTTCCATGTCCGTTTGCGCTGAACATTGTTGTAGAGGACCCATTTCTTATCGCCCGTCACTAGTCGATCCAAAAACGACTCGTTATTGAGCCGCCCGAGTAAAGAAACGGCTGCAGAAATTCGCTTGATTTTGTTCTTCTCGGTCAGCAAATGGGGCACCCATATATCGAGCTTCAAATCGAATCCCATCTTTTTTAAACGCCGAAAAGCGGTTGATCGGTCAACGTTTAGTGCTGTAGCAACTTCTTCTGTTGAAATTCGCGGATTATTGAGCACTAAAGTACGCAAAACATCGTCATCAATGTCAGAAGGTCGACCAGAGCGTGGCTCGTCTTCAAGGTTAAATTCTCCGCGCCGAAATTTAGCAAACCATTTTTCCACAGTTCGTTTAGCTGGTGCTTCATCCTGATAAACATCCTGAATGTTTTTTACGGCTGCGGCAACGTTTATTCCCTTCCGAAACTCGTAAAGCATAACATGCCGTAAATGCACCTTATCGATACTCATTTTTAAAGTGATATTTCTCGAAGCAGTTTGTATGAAAACAAATGATTTTTTTTTAATAACAGCTGAAGACGTCACCTTTCCAACGTTATATAATATGTAGATGGAAGTATTAATGACAACACTTTATGACGCTTATAACTCCATCTATTGAAACTCCGCACGAACTTTTGCACTCACCCAATACTATGTAACATAAGTATCGTAAAAATAGAATAAAACATAAATGTAGAAAATATCATTTAATAGTATACATGCTTTTTTGTAATATTAATATATCGATTTACCTTGCCCTATCACAACGTTTAATAAAGCAATTAGTTGCTTCGCTGTTGCTTCAGTTAATGGTGTCGAATCGGAAACTTCTGCAACAATTGTTTCTGTCTGTGGTGACTGTAAATTTGAATGCTCGATACCGTCAATTTCCTGTTCCACTTCCTTTGCATTAGATACGCTGGTATACGTCTATAATGTTATGAAATTTTGTATGAAATACGTTCCTTAAATCAATCATCATAAATAATGTATATTAAAAGAATATGATACTAAATGGCGCAGTGTGTAAAATATGATACTATGTTATTTTATAGGAATGTAGTGCACAATTTATGACAAATTTGCGAAACTTCATTCTAACATGAAGGAACCTGAAATAACATCATCGCTGCGGTGAAAATTTGCATCCTGTGTACATTTTTTGGGAAATTCAAAATACTTGTGCCACCAAATGCGTAATTGAATTCTGAATATGATACTATTGGCAATTTACAAAAATATACATAGGCAGTTTTTCTATTGCAACAACAATATAATTATGAAGTTCTGCATATTTGTCATTAGTACTACTGCTCCTATGAAATAAAAGTTTTACTTTGCTTCTCCGTTTTAACTCATTTTCTGTTATGTATAACTTACGTTTCTTTCTGCTTTTTGTAGTGTCGAAGTCCATGATAAAACTATAAAAATGTTTAATGATATTAAAAACATATCGTGCAAGATAATACACAGTACAAACTTACCTGGCGTAAAATTTTCGACATTCATTTTTCTTTTTTTTATATATTCATTTTCATCACTTGATAGCGATGCTGTAATATAATGGAAAAAATGAGTATTGTAACAAAAATAATATAAAAGAATTATATGTGCATACGCAAATAATTGAAATGCGACTTTACTTGTTTCACCATATGCATGTTTTGTACTTTTATCTTCATCAACACATAGAAGATCCTTCAGTTCTTTCTTGTCCTTTTTCTCCTATTTCTCCTTTAAATGCATTCATATAAGCTTTCAGAATTTCAGTACTTGTTTCTTTCGAAGCATCATGTCTCTTTTGTTTATTCAACTACAATAAGCACATGTCAAAATAGAAAATAAAATTTTTGCATTATATCACAATTAACAATACATTACAAAAATGTTTATTAATTTATAATATCACAATTGCAACAATATTGTTATAATATTGAATAATAATATTGAAATAGCGTTATGTGGATTTCTTAGTACAGATCCATATTATGCTATTTTAATATTGTAGTAATATTAATGTAATATTGTAGTAATATTAATGTAATATTGTAGTAATAAATAACATTATGATATCATGTATTAATAAACATGTGTTCTTACACAATGTGATAAATAATATCAGGTGTAGTAAGAAGAAATCCATTATTTTTGCATGAAATTGAAGGCTTTAATTACCATAGTTAGAATGATCCGATTTAGGTCAAATATGCGCCGTTTTGTTCGATAACTTGTTGCCATTTTGAAGGTAATTTTATTATACCTCTCTCATAGAAGCCCTCGTCCCTATTGGCAAAAAATTGAGACAGTCGATTTTCACAAGCCTCTCTTGAAGCGAATTTTTCACCAGCAAAATTGTTCGCCATGGACAGGAACAGATGGTAATCACTTGGTGCCAGGTCTGGACTATAAGATGGATGCATAAGAACCTCCCAACCAAGCTCCCGGAGCTTCTGGCGAGTCACTATCGATGTGTGTGGCCTGGCGTTGTCCTAATGGAACACAATTCCTCTCCTATTGGCCAAAGTTGGCCGCTTCTGGGCGATTGCTTCCTTCAGAGGGTCCAATTGTTGACAGTACAGTTCCGAGTTAAGAGTTTTGCCGTAGGGAAGCAGCTCATAGTAGATAATTCCCTGTCAATCCCACTAAACACACAGCAAAACCTTCCTGGCCGTCAATCCTGGCTTGGCCACCGTTTCCGCCGGCTCACCGCGATTCGACCACGACCGTTTTCGCTTGACGTTGTCGTAAGTGATCCACTTTTTATCATCAGTGACCAACCGCTTCAGAAATGGGTCGATTTTGTTGCGATTCAGCAGCGATTCGCAGATGGAAATTCAGTCCATGAGGTTTTTTTTCGTTAACTCGTGTGGCACCCATACATCGAGCTTCTTTTTGTATCCAGCCTTATTCAAATGGTTCCAAACGGTTTTTTGTGCAATCTTTAGCTCTTGGGCAATCGAAACAGTGCTTACATGACGGTCGGACTCGACAATGTCCATGATTTTATCGATATTTTCGACAATTGGCCTTCCAGTGCGTGGTGCATCTTTGACATCGAAATTACCGGAACGGAATCGACGAAACCAAAATTGCGCATGATTGGCTGTTACAGTATCAGGACCATAAACACTATTCACATTTTCAGCCGCCTGGCTTGCGTTTTCGCCTTTATCGAAGAAAAACTGTTAAATATAGCGTATTTTCTCTTTGCTAGTATCCATCTTTGACGCGCGCTCAAACAAAACTGAGTCAACTAATCACAAAACTGTCAGAAAAGTTTTTTTAGTACGAAATCTCATCTTTCTAACGCCATCTAATGGAACCCGGTTGAACTTATACAACGCGAGATACAGATAACTAAAGCCATCTATTGGAAAAATAATGGATTTCTTTTTACTACACCTGATATTATATTCCCAGTAAGCAATTTATTAACAGTTTGCTGGCAGATTGGTTACAGATTCAATAAAGATTTGTCGAGAGGTTCATAAATATACAGATTCTCTGCTCCATTCATGCTATCAGTCTGTTGTCATACTCAGCTCACAGATGTTATTAGTATGTCTGATAGCAAGATACTTATAAAGTCCTGTAGCAGATACTGTGCATAATTTGCTTTTGAAATGTGGATATCTGAATATATTTTCTGTACATCGACCCAAAAGTAAGCATGCATAATACATAAAGAAAGCAAAAAACATAATCAGGCAATCTGCTAACAGACTGCTAATAGATTATTCACTGGGTATATAATATTATATGTTACGTTCATTGCTAAAAATCATAGAATCATTACAACCTTGACAATTACATTATAAACAATATCATTAGCATTATAAGTAAGAGCATACGCTACAAAAGAAATGTATTATATACATTCAGCATTAACCAATATACAGGGTGTTTGATAGCTGATCATGCAGACGAAAGTTGGAGATCGATTGGGTGTAGCCGAGAAGAAAAGTCATGTACCATAATGTCAAATTGGCAATAGTTATCGAGTTATTAATTAAAACATGTGAGCCAACGAGCGCGTAGAGAGCGGAGGGCGGCCGCAGTAAGCACAATTATTGCAAAATTAAATTATTGACAATTATAAATATTTAGATACACGATTTAAAATCAAACAACGAAATACTTCGTTCAGAAAATTTCAAATTGAAGCAAACCATACGAAATAAGGATGATGTCTTTAAGGATGTAATAGGATTAAATATGTCACTGCAGAAACATGTAATAGATGATTTTGACGAACTAAAAGGTACATATATATATATTAGATTTTTCATAATTTTAGTGATAATAAAAAGAATTTTAGTTTGTTATGTACTATTTTCGTATAAACATTGCAGCTATTGTAAGAGATTTATGCAAAAAAAGAGAATGCCGAAAGAGAACATACAAATCCCAGTGAATTACCCGTAGGATACAGGAGTGTAGAAAAAAATTTGGTATTGCCTTTTTATCAATATTAATATTTAGGGCGTCAGTTATAAATCTTTGTCTCTAGTGTGAGCTCGTGAAAAGGGAATAATTCAATTTAACTTTTATTCATCTATGAAATTTTAAATTTTTCATGAGTTTAGTAGAAAAGATGATCAATCCCAGTAATCTTTTTTTGATAATTTATTTATTTATTTATTATTGTATTTGTTTAGATATATCTTGGCCATGATGTTTGGATAACATATTGTCAATATGACAGTATTGTTGCAATTAGCAAGTCATGTGCAATGTTTGTAAAAAACATAGCAATTGCTGTTTTCGGAACTACCGTGTTAAGATACAGTTCAGTAACAGGGACACAATCTAATAGGATAAGAAATAAAAGCAAGAAACAACCCCGTCCAAAATTGAACCCAACTAAATTGTTAGCTATAAAAGGTATTATCATATTATAATTTTTTCTTCATATTTTAGAAAGTATGAGCTGTTGTAGAGAGCAACTTTCCGAGCTTTGTAGAAATGTAGAAAACTGATGTGTTTAAGTTATAAAAAATGGCACATTTTATAGCAGTGATCCGTTATGTATAAAAATATATGTATAATACATATTATTCGTACACTCGTGAGCATGGATTTATCTTAAACGACATTTGATGGTTAAGCATATAAGTTGGATATCCTGTTGTATCTAACAGAATCAAGACACATGATTAGCTCTTCAGCCTATTCTGCATTAGTCCGGGTCTACAAAAGATTACTAAGGTTTAAGCTTTAAATAATTTATCAATTACGATTACAATTACGTAGTCAAATATGAGAAGAATAATGGGCTGTGTCAATTTCTTAAAACTTACAACTTTACGACACCTATTATATACCCGGGCTTAATTGCAAGACAGAAAACGTAAGTTATAGAAATTAACGAATCAAAGTCAAGTGTTCTCCTCATATCTGACTGTGATTAGTGAAGTTTTGCGACTTATGTTCTGTGTCTTACGACTAATGTAGAATGAGTTATTTGCGACAATAATGTTAGATAGAACAAGGATATCCAACTCAGGCTTAATTTATTAGATCTAATTCGGGACGCAAAATCTGATATAACAGATCTTGCATCAAATTTGTTGCCTATTTGCCATCAAAAGTTGATAGCAGAGGCTTTGCTCGAAATCTACTCGTGCGGATTTGCCTATCTGGATTATTAGGAAACTAAAACTTAGATTAGGTCGTTTTCCGCATAAAATATTTTACGAACACGTATTTAAAAGTTTCTGAAAGAAATATACAAAATAATAATTTGCATATTAGATGCTCTCCGATATTGGCTAACCAATAAAATGGGATATGACGAGGTAGCCATTGAATATGAATTGCAACAAGTTGGCATGCACATAAGCCATAAGATATATGAATTAAATAGAGGTAAAAAGTCAGTAGATAATGATTCAAATATAGCAGAAGGTAATATATAAAAAATTAATAGGAAGTAATTTTTCATGTTAAGATTTTACTTATATTTTCTATTTTTAATAGATATGGCTGATAACAATGTGAACGTTGACGAACCTGAGATATTGATGTCGGTACATACAAGTGTTAACCATGAACAATTAGAGCAGAAAATCATGATCTATTGAACAGAAGCGAAAATTATGTTGAAAATAATGGAGAAGAGGAGAAGGAGGGGGAGATAGAGATGGTGGTAGAAGTGAGAGAGGGGGAAGAGGAGATAGAAGAGAAAGAAGGGGAAGAGGAGGAACACTCTCTGTGAGTAGTATAAAAATATATACATATGGGAACATTGACAGATTTAATTCAGAGGTCGCATAAATAGATAACCACGACAGCAAGTAATTGTAAACGATGATAACTGTTACGAAAAATGTACTGCAGGTAAGAAATATAGTGATAAAATGGACAATGATGGTTTTGTTTCCATAATTTTTTTATTAAAAGTTTAGAGGAAACTTACGATACACATAATTATACTGTAACGATACTAGTATGTTCGAAGCTATCGGTTTATCGATTTCTTTATGTTGTTTTTTTACAATCATTTCAGTTTAACGTTTATTTTTTATTCGCGATTCTGATGAACCTAGACAAGCTCTATTATAATATTACGTTCTATTACTATTAGAGTTAAAATATATATAGAGTGCGAGGTAACTGAAAGCTACCGGCAAAGGAGGCGTAGAACTCATTAAGACAAACAAAAAAGTCTAGTACCAATTAGCAAAAATCATCAAAATAGCTATAGAGGTATAAGAGAAAAAAGATTGCACGACAATCCATGCGTAGTACGGTAAAGATGTGCTCCAGGGTGGAATCGGTAGGCGCGTTCGGTCTCTCGATTTTATAACGGCCCTTTTCACCTACCAATGATTATTTGCATATGGCTCACCACATGACAGTCGTTGCTATGTTGCCGTGCTACAAGATCGAACGCGCCATACCTATCCGCCCCGACGCACGCCTTTACCGTACTGCGCATGCTCTGTCGTGCAATCTTTTCTTTTATAACTCGGCTATTTTTATGATTTTTGCAAAATAGTATTTGACTTTTTTTGTCTTAATAAGGTCTATGTCCCCTTGGCCGATGGCTTTATGAGTTATATCATAAACTTATTCACCTCGCTTTACTCACCTTGCACCCTGTATATAAATAATTATATATTAATGCCATTTCGTATATGATGCACAAAAATTTAATCCTCTCGGAAATAAAATATTGTGTATATTTTATTGTGCACAATGTTACAGTTTATTATATAGTTTATTTTGAACTCTATTCTGTGAAGATTATATTCATATAGTTAAAGAAAAATGATACGTGCGGTCGGTGCGAAAAAAGTTATTCAATTTCTAAGAATTCTTTAAAGAATTGATATATAATATCGCAAACTGTATGCAAAGTATGTTTATGAATATACATGAATATTAAAATATGTAATATTTTATGTAAAAAATAAATTTGTACTTTTTAGTCGTTCTATTCAATGAGAACTCGATCGATTCCGTACAATTCCCCTAAATGTTGCTTTTATAAAAAGACTATAATTAACCCAAGCAACATAACATAATCTAAAACGGGGACATAAGACATCTTAAAAATGTTTTTGACATTTTTATGACATGTTTAAGACGTCTTATGTACTGATTTTATGTTATCTGGGAAATTAATTAGACATCGAATTTATTAATCTCAGATAGGTCCTAAGGAATAATGCTTTATAATAATGCTTTATCAGGTTGTTCGAAAAGTTCGTTTCAAATTTTTAAAAATAAATTAAGTGCATGGTGGAGATATATTTGTGCACAGTGTGCATACAACAGAATGTGCAAAGAAATTTGAAACGAACTTTCCGAATAACCTAATATAACGTCTTGAAGATATGTTACGAAAATATGCAATAAAAATTGGTGATTTTATTTCGGACAATAAAGAAGACCTTCATTTCGGAAAATAAAGGTAATCTTGACAACATTGTACACGTTCATGCTCAGGATTGGAAAATAACGTGTTACTTGTAACGACGTTACGTTTTCGTTACTTTTTTTTGGTAACGTCGTTACTTTTTTACACAAGTAACGAAAAAGTTACTTTTCTACACGAAAAATAACGGCGTTATATTTCCTCTTGTAACGAGTAACGAAATTAACCGTTACTTGTATCGTTATTTTTGTTATAGTGGCTTCTGTACACAACACCTCTTGCCGAATAATAAAAGTACGTGCTATAGTCAAATAACATACTATTTTCCGTAAGAGCTCGAAGGATGATGTTTTCCGTTTTATATTTCTCTCTGTCTAATCTTCATATAATACTTTTCATTTATAAATGTAAGGAATGACCATTCTGTAGTTGCGTATTTATTGTCAGTATATTCACGTTACGATATTCACTATCAGTACTGAAAATCTACAGTTTGCGTCACGAATACTATAATTTTTCAGTACTAACAGTAAATATCAGTACGCAGCTCATTTTTATAAAGTCTATGCCCACGACTGTACATCTAGTAATTTCTTGCCACATGAGGTTAAGAGCCTCGCATCACCACCAGTGGTGCTATTCTGTAACTCGTTATTTTAACGATAGTTTCGTTATCGTTGCGCAATTTTTCTACAGTATACAAAAGCTGCGCAACTATAACAAAAGTGTCGTTAACTCCAATAACGAGTTACAGAATCGCACCACAGGAGCCCTATTCCATCACCACCTACCGACAGTTGTCGATGTTGTTAATTTCTCATAAAATATGATAAAAGCTTATTCGTGACAAAGTTATAGAATTTTATTTAAATTGTATGTGAAATATCTCGATAACTTTACATTAAATTTCTATCGTTTATATTTTAAGTCACTTATGAAAATCAAGAACCAAAAACACGATAAAAATACATAAGAATTATTTATTTGCTGAATTTTATACTCTTTTGTTGCGGATAATATTACATAAAGTTCTGTATAAATACTATTATAAGATATTGCATAGTATTGTTCGTAAACTTCTCATAAAATATGATAGAAGCTTATTCGTGACAAACTTATAGAATTTTATTTAAATTGTATGTGAAATTCCTCGATAACTTTACATTAAATTTCTATCGTTTATATTTTAACTCACTTATGAAAATCAGGAATCAGAAACACGATAAGAATACATAAGAATTATTTATTTGCTGATTTTTATAATCTTTTGTTGCGGATAGTATTACATAAAGTTCTGTATAAATTATATTATAAGATATTATATAGTATTGTTCGTAAACTTCTCATAAAATATGATAGAAGCTTATTCGTGACAAACTTATCGAATTTTATTTAAATTGTATGTGAAATTCCTCGATAACTTTACATTAAATTTCTATCGTTTATATTTTAACTTACTTATGAAAATCAGGAATCAGAAACACGATAAGAATACATAAAAATTTTTTTTTCGTTTCCTATCGGACTTTTTAAGCAGGGTCCCGCTTTACCCTCACTCTTGTATCTCACATCATATGAGCAGATGCTTCATCAGTATTGCGCTGTGCAGAAATATTACGTTTAAAGATTTCAGTTAATAAAATGCTTAAACGTAAATATAAACAATATTTGGACGACAGTATAGAGACAATTCCACGAGTCACAAAATATAGAAGAAAACTGGAGGTAAGAAATCTCTTTTTCTCTCTCCCTCTCTCTCTCTCTCTCTCTCTCTCTACATTAATATTAATTGTTTATGCCCAATTTCTTCACCTTCGGTTCAACTTAACTATCGGTTATTCTTAATTGACCGTTAAGTTTAACCGGAGGTTAAGAAATTGGATATACAGTTCTATTTTTTGCTTGACACATTTTACAGTAATGTAAACAACTTTCTTCTAATGAGTATCATGAATTGGAAACAACTAAAAATGACATTTGTCAAGAAGCAGAACATATTACGGAAAATAATGTACCTCATTGTAGTATCTCGTCACATAATGATGTTGAAAGATATGTAAGGAATATATATTTCTACATATTATTATAGGATAACAGACCCAGATAGCAAAATGCAAGCAGTATATTGGCAGACTGAGGACAAATTCAATTACAGCATTACAGCTGATTGACATAAACTGTATCTCCATTCTGTTTGTATTCTGCCGGCAGAGTTTGCAGACATTATTTTACAGCAAAGTGATAGTATAAAACAAGTAGATCTCACTGCGTGTAACAGTCTGCTTAATTTCTAGCGCCAATCTGTCAGATTATTACAGAATATGTTTGGTTTCTGTCGTTAATGTGGTGGCATAGTATGCTAGCAGTTTTTATCAGATTTCTGGTGGCAGTTGAACATCATGTAATGAAATATTAAATTATGAATTGTGTGTTTTGCCTTTCTGCCATAAAATATTTGTAGCAAACTGTGCTCAGAATCTGCTTATGCAGGTTTTGCTATCTGGCTTAAATAATCTAACATTCTGAATCTATTTAAATTATTTAAATCAGGATTTCAGATCAGATGCGAATAGTTCTGTGAGCTGTGACATATTCCAATTAAGATTAGACTTGGAACATAGAACACCAAAAATGCAAGATAATATTGCAATGAATAACGAATAGAGTGATAATAATAACAATGAGGATAAAGATGATCATTATATTAATTTCTATTTCCCTGAATTAGCAACAAATTCAGTAAATGAAACATTAAGTGAGACAGACAGCAGTAGCATTATTGAAAATACTATATTAAGAAATAACAATGAAGAACCTTCAAAAACATTGCAAAACTATATAAGTAAATCATTTATCCACTTTGAAACGATGTTACTGTAAAACTTTGCTGTAGAAATGATACCAAAAAATCAAAAAATGAGAGAAAATGACATGCATACAAACTTTTCATATTTCCATTAATAGAACTGAAGATAATGTTCACACATACATAGCTACATTTTTTTTAGAGAAAAGCAGAATAGAATTATTGGCATATTCACAATCCATATTTATTTATTTCCAAGACCATCTTCAGTTTTTTTTTCAAATATTGTACAAATCGTTTCATTGGCTATGGGGAATCTGAAGATAAACTTGAGGTAGTCTTTAATACACGATCCGACTATAGGTTATAGAATCATATACCCTTTTTGAATCCACGCAATTCTGTTGGAAACATTTTCGTGTGACGTTAACTTTAAAAAGTATGTAACATATTATGTGTAAAATTTTTCTTTGTGCCTAAAATAATAAAGCTTGCTTGTAAAGTGAAATAAATTATATATATATATATGTGTGTATGTATATGTATACTATATTGTTATACAAACATTATATATTACAATTCTATATTATCTGTTCACAAAGTTTAATTAAAATCTTTTAATAAAAGTATTAAACAACATGTTTATTTTAAGCATAATAAATAATAACAATGAAAGTACTATTTTTGTAATGTTAATGTTTTTGCAGGACTGCTTTGGAGACTTTAATGGCAAATTTATTGATGAATGTAATTCATTTCTCAAGGAATGTCTGTGTAACTGCACAACGAAAACGCGTGGAGAAGTGTCTAGTTACGCTATTCATGTGTCTAGTATTAAGCCTTCGTCATTCTTTAACTATGACTGCAACTATTGATATTTTAAAAATGATTAATTTAATTTTTGATAAAAAATGTATGCTTCCCGATAGTAAGTATAAAGTATCGAAATATTGTGAAATAGAGGATACTTTTAAATATCATTTATATTGCCCTGTTTGTTTAAAATATTTAAAAATGCTAACTAGAATAGAAGCGGGAAAAAAAAGTATTTGCACGTGTAGTTCAGAAATTGAAGAATCGAGTACTAATGTTTTTATTACTTTGAATTTTCATGCTCAATTGAAAAGTTTGTTAGAGGATACAAACGTTAAAGAAAGTCTAAAGAGCAAATATCGTGGAAGAAATAATGGTTCTCTACAAGATATCTGCGATGGTACAATGTATAAAAAATTATGTAATCGCAATAAATTTTTAAATAATATGTGGAATTTTTCTTATACTTTCAATACAGATGGTTGTCAAGCTGCTAATTCTAGTAAAGTTAGTATTTGGCCTATTTATGCTACATTAAACGAATTACCTTATAAAATGAGATCAAAATACATGATGTTACTTGGTATATGGGTCAATAAACGTGAACCAAATTTGCAAATATTTTTACAACCCTTTGTAAAGGAAGCAAATTTTTTATCTACTTATGGTTTACAGTGGCAATATGATAAAAATACTATAATTACAAGCCGTATTATATCAGTATATTGTTGTGTAGATTCAGTTGCTCGACGAGCCATGTTGAATATGAAACAATTTAATGGTCATTATGGTTGCACATTTTGTGAACATCCAACCGAATATGTAGAGGGTTATCGAAAGTATCCAGTTTCAACAAATATTTTTCCTAATAGAACTAATGCATCTATAAAGCAAAATATGATTACTGCACATGCAACTTCGATTCCCATAAAAGGTGTGAAAGGACCTTCTCCATTAATGAGTTTAAAATATTTCGATTTGGTTAATGGAATGGTCGTGATTACATGCATTCAGTATTGTTAGGAGTTACTAAATAATTAACGGAAATGTACTTCTCTTACCCCGGGAAAAAATTTTATGTGGGACAGCCAAATATGTTTGAAACCATTAATAATCGATTGTTGCATATAAGACCACCAAAGAATATAACACGTCAACCGAGAAGTTTACATGAACGGTCATTATGGAAAGCTTCTGAATGGAGATCATGGCTGATGTGGTATTCTTTAGTATGTTTATATGGTATATTACCAAAAACTATGTAGCATATCTTGCACAGTTAGTCTGTGCAATTCATATTTTTTTACAAAAATTCATTTCAATCGACATGATACGAAAAGCAAATTTATTGCTAAAAAAATGTTATTTTATTTCAACAGTATTTTGGAAAACGTGCAATGACGTACAATGTCCATCTCTTACTACATCTTTCAAGCAGTGTAGAAAATTGGGGACCGTTATGGGCAATAAATACATTTCCGTTTGAAAATGAAAATAGATTATTGGTGCAAATGAAAAAATCTCCTACACATATTGCATTGCAAATTTCACGCAGGTTCCTATTGGAACAATCTCTTATAAAATTGTCTAGAAATTTTAAAATTTGTAACGAAGTGCAAAATTTTTGTAATAATACATACAAAAGGAAATTGAAATTTATTTCTAATACGCAACGTTATACTTTAATTGGTTCCGGGGAAGAATATATACTTAGCCCACAAGAAGCACAATGTTTTCAATATAGAGCACAATGTTTTCAATATAGAGTAATAAATTGTAAATCATATACGAAAATGATATATAATAACATTCGTTTTACGACAGAACGTTATACCAAAGCAAAAAAAACAAACGATTGTGTCGTTGAAATTGAAAATAATTCTTTTGGTATAATTACCAATATTTGCAGCTATAAGTATAATAAAGAAATCAAAATTATAATTTTCATCAAAGAAATAATATTAGATCCTAATCCTTTTATTTTGACAAATGATGTTACGATAACACATATACGAAAGTGCTTGATTAATAAATGTCCTCTACGAGCTATTAATCCTCACTCTTTATTAGGACAATGTATTTTAATAAACATCGATAATATGCACTATATATGTACTATTCCACAAGGTTGTTTCGGTGATTAAATAATATCCAAATAGCACAAATTTCCAAGGGATATTTTAGAACATATAATGTCTTGTGGACATCTTTTGCATATCATTAAAACGTCCTTTGCAAATATGCGCTGTCTAGGTGTACTGTACATATAATCCTTTGACACATTGCGGGTCATTCAGCATGTAAAAAACAGTTTCTTAAACAGGCAACACGTCCACATTTTGTGCATCTATAGTGAAATTATTTCATGCATCTCCGTAAAAATAAAGTTGCGTATTTATATAGACTCCAACTGTTTTGTTCATTTATTAATTGCATGAAATAAATAATCTCCAGTAAAAATGTAAACATATTACATGTTATATATTCTTTGTAATATTATAGAAAACATTAGTAATAAATAAGATTTGTATTTTAAATACAAACACAATTTATAAAATACGATATAAATTTATTTCGAAATATTGGATGTTACAAAACATTCGCATATCCTTTCATGTGCATGTTAAACTTATCAAACTGAGCAAAATGTCCTCTACTATTTTGCAAAATTACAGATAAAATTTTGAATTATTAATTATTAAAAATGGCAATGTTCATAGGTTTCTTTATTTAATAACTTAAACATTTTCATGTTGTTTACAAAATATTTAAGAACTGTTTTGTTCAGAATGACTTAATGTGCAAATATTTGATAACTGTCATATCTACTAACAGGCTCAAAGTCCAAGATTCAAAGTTCAATATCACTTTATCTGTCGCTAAATACGATAGTTATTTAATATTTGTTAATTTAGTCTTTCTGAACAAAACAGTTCTTTAACCATTTTTTAAATATACAAATTTTCCACTTATTAATTACAGAAATCTCTAAACATTGTTATTTTCAATTATTATTAATTTTATAAGTACTTTGCAAAGTGATAGAGAATTTTTTTTCTCAATTTCATGTGTTCTACTCTGTTTCTGTCGCTAATCTACCATCGAATCATGTCAGCAGGTTCTGCCAACAGGACATAAGCTTAATGCGGATGGCTGTTGTTTTGTTGTGGAATGCTAATAACAAATTGTTATCAATCTGGTAGCATATTGCTAACATTTTACTCACTAGTACATATTCATGCAGGAAACTAAGATTAAAATTTTTTTTAAATTTCGAAATGAGTATTGATTATATTTTCGATTTTATTTAACAGGAAATTTATATAATTTTTAAAAAGACGATATTTTACGATTGTTTTTTAGTATTTATTTTAACTATTGCTTCCATTTTACGTGAAAATTAATATGGTAACTTAGTATTTTCTAACATTTGAAATTCATTGAAAATCAGATTTTATAGGAGAAATTATTATGACAAAAAATGTTTGTATTATCCCTACATTTTTCGAAAGTGTTGGAAATATGACTTTTTCTGAAAAAGTATTGGAAACATAACTAACATTGAGCGGTCTTCATTATTATATAAAAAAGATAAAATCAGAGAAGACATGTTACATTTTCAAAAAAAATAAAATTTTATCATAAAAATCATTATTTGTTATAATGTCTGAAATATAATTTCAATTATTACGAAAATCTTTTATTTTTATACAAAATTAAATGATTAAATCAGGTCTATTACATTGAAATAGAATTTCACAATTTTTTGAATATTTTCAGAATTTTACTGAAAAGAAAAGAAGAAATCGGATTTTGTCACAAAAAATTTCGTACTTTCTATGAAAATTCCGCTTTTTAGATAAAGTCATAAATTATCATTAAAAAATTTTCATCAGGGGGGTAATGTAATTTGAGATTGAACAAATTACAATTACATATATGTAATAGTAATTATTGTATGGACAATTACAACATATGTAATTGTAATCTATCAATCTTAGATTACATTACCTGCAATTTTATAATTATAATAGATTATAAAATGCCCAACTTCATTATATATATCATATATAAACAATATTGTTTGTAACAGAATATTACAGCATAAGAATATAATCATATAGAAAATGTATATATGTTAGCTACATCTTTTAATATCTATTAATTAATATAAATATTAATTTTTCACTTATAGTAAAAGATATAAATTATGAGTAACAGCTTACCTATTCACAATTTACTATCTATCTTGGTATAACGCTTGATATAATGTCCTTTATATGAACTTTTAAAGACCCCATGTGACGACTTTATTATTTTCTCATGGTCTTAGCAAGCTGCTGCAATGTAACATATAAATTGTAATTACTTTTTTATATCTATTTATATATCAAACAAATTTAGGATTAAATATACTAACACATTTTGAGTCAAATATTGAGGTTAAGTTGTATCATTATTAGATTAACTTTATTAAGCTCGCGAAAACTTTATTGAAGATAGTTTCAACTGCAAATATATATATTTTTAATGGTAGAATTGTTAAAAATTATTCTTATACATATAACACTTGAATATTTTATCTTATCTCACGTTTTGGATCTTCACATGATAAGCCGTTAAATGTATGCGATATTCATAAATTTATGCAGAATAATAATTTTATAAGCGATTTGTTAATAATATATATTGAATACGAACAGATTATTTATTAGATAAGAGGATTACCTTAGATTCAAACGATCGATGTCTCATTCCAAGACCTATCAGACCAGATCCATCATCTATACTAAAATAGTAAATATAGTTCAACTTTAAGACCAGGTTTACAATAAAAGTGGTTGAGCTTGAAACATAGTTTACAATGAAGCTTTACGATTTAAAACTTAAGGAATTGACTTTGTTGCTGTACTTATAAGTTATATATTTCTTAATAATTATATATATAACTTCTTTAACATATGCATGATATATTCGATATAATACCTAGATATAACATTAATATAACATGTATATACAGGGTGCACGATTTATCTGAAGACATTGAAATATCTCGAGAACTATGCATTGGATAAAAAAAAGTGGTTAATGAAAGTTGTTAGTCTCGAAGGGGGACATCCAATGATACCAAACTCGACTTTCCACCCCAACCCCTGGGGGTGGGGCTTGGGGGCAACTTTGAAATCTTAAATGGAAACCCCCATTTTTTATTGCAGATACGGATTCTACGCCACAAAATACGTAAATTTTGTCCGAAACTTTTTTTTTGATTCGTGATAGATGGCGCTGTAATCGCAAAAAATTATATTTTCCACAATTCTCCAGAAATGATCATTGGATTGAGAAATAAAAAATACCTGTTCAATATTTGTAAAGAACATAATAAAAGTTATTCCCCCCCCCATCCTCTCGGGGTAGGGTGGGTGATAACGTTCTAATCTCAAATGGGGACCCACATTTTTCATTGCAGAATTAGATTGTACGTGAAATTTTTATTGAAACAATTTTTTTCATTCGTGATAGATAGCGTTGAATTTTTCCGAGAAACTACTTTTAGCGTTACACAGGAACAACGACGAGGACGTAGTAGTTTTATGTTCCCTTCGGGTGCTTTTTTAATGTGAGTCCCCTTGCCTCTCACAGATCGGGTGCTTTTTTAATGTGAGTCCCCTTGCCTCTCACTGTTCAATTAATTAGAGTAAGTGTTCGAAATTTTTACCTTCAACTTCAATACACTTATTGATCCTTTAATAAATAATATAATAAAATTCAACGCTATCTATCACGAATGAAAAAAATTGTTTCAATAAAAATTTCACGTACAATCTAATTCTGCAGTGAAAAATGTGGGTCCCAATTTGAGATTTGAACAATAACATAAAAATATTGGTAACACAACACTTGTTATATTACGTGTTATATTCCAGTTACATTACTGTTATATTTTTATAACAAGTATATAACAGAATAATATAACAGTGTCATAACACAGTTATATTGCAGTTAGGAATAGGAATAGGAATAGGAATTGCAATAAGAAATTATATAACCTCAATATTAATAACATGTAACAGCAGTTATGTTGCATGTTACTTCTGTGTTATATAACATTTATATTCTGTGTTTGCTGGGTATATATACATATATATATATATATATTTATGGGTATATATATATATATATATATATATATATATATACGAGGGTGGTCCGATAAGTACTTAGCCTACAAAAGAAAAACGGAAATTTTGGAAAAGTGGCGATTTATTTCTCAACATAGTCTCCTTTTAGCTCGATACACTTAACCCAGCGATGCTCCAACTTCTTTAACCCGTCTGAAAAATACGTTTTCTCGAGGTAGGCTCTCTGCAAAGTAGGCCTCCGTGGCGGCGATGACCTCCTCATTCGACTCAAATTTCTGCCCGGCGAGTGACTTTTTCAAGTTTGGAAACAAAAAGAAGTCGCACGGGGCCAAATCTGGAGAATACGGTGGATGAGCCAGCAGTTCGTAGCCCAATTCGACCAATTTGACCGTGGCGAAGGCGGAGGTGTGAGTCGGTGCGTTGTCATGGTGGAAGAGCACTTTTTTTTTCGCCAAATGGGGCCATTTTTTCTGCAATTCGGCGTCGAATCGGCCCAATAATTCGGCATAGTACAGCCCTGTGACCGTTTTGCCCTTCTCCAGGTAGTCGATGTAGATCACACCTTGTGAATCCCAGAAAACGGTGGCCATCACCTTTCCGGCCGATAGGACAGTCTTCGCCTTCTTCGGAGCACGTTCGCCGGGTGAAGTCCACTGTTTCGACTATTCCTTGGTCTCTGGTGTGTACCAGTGGATCTATGTTTCGTCGACGATCACCAAACGACACAGAAACTCCTTCGGATTGCGCTTAAACAGCGTCAAACACTGCTCTGAAGTGGTCTCACGGTTGCGCTTGTTGTCCGGAGTGAGCAAACGCGGCACTCATCGCGCCGACAGCTTTCTCATGCCCAAAATTTCATGCAAGATATGACCCACGCGGTCTTTTGAGATGCCTACTGTCTCAGCTATCTCGCGCACCTTCAATCGGCGGTCTGCCAATACGAGATCGTGGATTTTTGTCATGTTATCCTCCGTGGTAGCCGTTTTCGGGGCACCTGGGTGTGGCTCATCAAAAACCGACCTGCGACTACGTTGAAACTCGTTAAACCAATTTTTGACGGTCGCCATCGAAGGAGAAGAGTCACCGTACACAGCATCCAAGCGCTCTTTGATTTCGCTGCGCGATTTCACTTCCAAAAACAAGAATCGAATCACCGACCGATATTGCTCTTTTTCCATTTTTCTAAAATCCGCAGACACGCCCGCTTCCACACGCGGTCAAAACAAAACTACGAGTCCGATTCGGCTGAAATTTCGACAGTAGCCGTCTACGAGAATGTACTATACGATAATAAATTTCTCTTGCGATAGTGGCGCCATCGGGCGGTGAGGCTAAGTACTTATCGGACCGCCCTCGTATATATATATATAATACATACAATTATAATGAATAGTATATGTCAGATGGAACCAGAAGATATATCCAAATGAGTAAAGCAATGACAAGCAATTATTGTATGTTTTATTTTAGTTATTCTAGTTTAGTAACCCAAGTAACACAGTCTGGCAATATTCGCTGTAACAGCAAAAATGTGTCTGGAATAACGTCCTATCAACCTTAATTACAGCTATTTGGCAATAAAAGCTATTTTACTGAATTTTTAACTATAAAAACGTTGCGACGACTAATGAAAAAGTCCAAATGCAGCCCCAGCTATTTCAGTTGTATCAATAGCTGTAAAGTAGTTGTGACAGTTAATAAAAAAGTCAAAATACAGCAGCAATTATTTTAACCATATCAATAGCTGTAAAGTAGTTGTGACAGCTTATAAAAAAATCAAAATATAGCCGCAACTATTGTAACTGTATTAATAGCTGTAAAGTTGTACCAGCTTCTAGAAAAACCGAATTTTCTTTAGACATTTTGCTACTTATTTTTGCTCATCTTCAGTATCATCAAACTGACTCAAATATTTTTCAACTTTAATAACAGCTTAAAATGTTGTAAAATTCCTCCTTTTCACACTTTTCACATTTTTGTTTAGACTAATTATTAAAGTCTGGCAAAATTTTATCATTTTTGCGAAGGTTCAATCCCTTTCTTCCTGATGTCCAAAATAAGACGCCGTTTTTCCCCAACTCTCGAGCACAATACATAAATTAATTTCGTCATCCTCAATCGTTTCTACTATTACGAACATCTTAAAATTTTTCCTTTACTACACAGCACTTGTCAGCTCTATTTCTTAGATTATATCATAATCGGATGTATGTATATGTGCACCAGGTGAAAAATTATCACGCACGTGCACCATGAGTAGTATAGAGGTAAGTATAGCCAGTCAAAACATTCTCTCTCCACTCGACCCTTCGGCGCCACTAGACTACGCCCACCGGCGCCGAAGAGTCGAGTGGAGGGGGAATGTTTTGAGTGGCCATACCTCCCCCTATGCTGAAAATGGCGGAAATTTGAATCACCGAAATAAAAATTAGCGTAACTTAAATATTAAATTTTTATTATTTATATTAGGCGTTGTTAGTGATTCTCTAGCTCTTGGTCAGCTGGTTAATTTACATATTACTTTTGGAAAAATCTCCTAGGCATTCTGTGAGGGCTCGGAACCCGGAACCTCAGGCTCTTGAGTCAAACGTTTTACCACAGCTCTACTGCTATTCTTTGGTAGAAACTGGTTTCACGGCGTATACGTAGAACGGAGAGGTGTGTGTGTGTGTGTGTGTGTGGTTAGTGCGAAATCTCTGGAAAAATCCTGTTGGCCCTCTAGCCGAGAATTCGAACCTGGGTCCGTTGGCTTTCGAGTCAAGCGTTTTATGCACTACGCTACTGCTATACCCTGATAGAAACTAGCTATATTGTATATATACGAAGAGTATTGACGTCACGCGTGAAAAATTTGGCAAATTCTAGAACCTACGGGGCTCAAGCCTCCACCATGAGACCACGGCTCTCGAATCTCGTGAGCATGTGCGAGCATGTTCGTGCAGGTAGGGATCATTTCGAAGACAAAAACTACTCAGTAATTGTTGGAAGACGATACCTCTGGTCTATGTCTACCCGAATATTTTTACCTGTGCGAGTCCTTCTTTCGAACTCGAAAAGTTTACAACGGGATTTGTTACCTCGAACTGGAAATCACAGGAAAGAGAGAAGAGGTGAAGAGAAAGGAATGCACAATATTTTTCATGGAATTAATTCACATTTTATCTTTTATGATTAAGATGAGACATTTATTAAAATGGCTCGTACAATTTTATTTAAATAAATCGAAGTAATTTCTTGAAATATAATGTGGAAATAAGTATCTAGAAACGTTAAATCTTTTAATTGCCGACGTACATTTTGCTCGATTTTCTGATAGTTTGCGAAGAACGTCTGTTTCACGATGTCCTCGTCTAAGTTTTTCTTGGGAAACATGAGTTCTATCTCCGTTACGAGAAACCGGGCGCAATCGTTTACAAGTTTTGCAAACGTTTGCAGTTGTTCACATCGAGCGTCAATACATTCTGTTATAAGTTCTAACCCGTCAAGAAATGTTGCCTGCATCATGATGTTTACCGTGTAGACTTTTCGTTTCTTCGTCGGCGACTGCTGTCCCTGGGATGAATCGGTAGGCATCCTCTTCGATGCGGTGTTCACCTCGGTCGTATTCGTATTTTCAATCCCCATAATCGCCCTTGTCCCATACGCCGTGGTAAAGATGATGGTCACATCGTTTACATGGACGGGCTCCGGCACGGCCCTGGTTACCGAGTGCAAGTAATCGTTTCAAGTAATGTTTCATGTACTCCTTAAAATTTTCCCATGTGGCGAAGTCGAAACTGGATCCCTGTAGAAGTATTGCCGAATAGACAATTATTGTAGGCTCGAACGATGTCCCATCGTTTGATGCTCGTAATCCGATTTGCATCCTCTTGATATCCGAAGTGTTGAGGGGATAAGTAGTGGAGAGAAGCATATAGCTCTCATAACGAGCCTTCCCGGAGTCACCATACGCGATCTTCTTAAATTCTGCGTTTGCGTTAGTATTCGCCATTATGTTTCTCACAAGAACTTATTATCCCACAGGTGAAAACACGAGAACTAATATACTTCGTCGCACGAAACGAGTACTAAGACTGAAGAAGCTCAAATAGTTTGGGCCCAGCCCAATGGGCTTCTTATAGGAAAAAGAAAAGTGGAGGGGTAGTTCTGTGTGCATACAACAATTAAATTTATTTCTTAATATTTGTTAAATGATTCGGCCTGGAACGTTCTAGAATTTCTCAGAACGGAGTATATGTGTTCCTACAGGTTTCATGATGTCGTGGGAGCAGGCGTTATTTGTCGAAGCAGCGGATGGGAAAATACGTTTTATGGTCTTTTGCAAAAGTTTCCAATCGGACTCTATTGTAGTCAAAACCGATTATATCGTCCATCCTTACATCTAAATTTATGTTTAGATAAACACATTTCTACAAATCGTTTGTGTACACCGCAAAGGAATGGCGCACATTTTTTCACATCTGATAATTTATAAAAACGAGAAGGTTTATTCTTTGCGGTCGCGATAAGGTTTATTCTTTTGTGACTGAACGGAATGCGCGAACCCTGCAAATTCCGACGGGTTTTATGTTATCGCGGGAATAGGCATTATATTTGCCGAATCAGTGGATGAGAAAATGCCCTTTACATCTCTTTTGTGAACCGGAGTCCTATCCTAGTCAAAACTGATTATATTTTCTTCCATGCATCTAAATTTAGATAAACAGACAATTCTACAAAACGTTTTTCGTGTAGGCCGTAAGGGAACCGCACGGAACTCGCATTTTTCACGTCTGAGAATGCGAGATATAGATATGAGAAGAAAAAGGTTTATTCTTTTATAGCAGGAATAATGTGATCCTTTAACAGATACCAAATTCTGCGATAAAACTAGACGAGTATATTGCCGAAAAGCGTTGGTATAGTTAGTCCCGTCTTATTTACACAGGCATTCGTGGAGGTTTCCCAAAATTTTGGAAGATCCATGTTATATAAAAGTGTTCGAAGCTGCTGCGACGTATTTTACTGTTTCCATCGTTTCGAACAACATTCCTATTCCGTGATAGTGAAAGTATAATCGTGAAATTCGTGAAAGTATAAGAAGATGACGCAGCTTTTCAAAATTGTACGTGACTATCGCAGCGTCAGTAGCAAATTCAATAATCAAACGTGGGAAATATCTACGCGAACTCGCGAGTGATAATAATGAGAAGACATATGAAGTATTTTATAAATTCGCGGCCATATGCAGTAGTGGCGATGTTATTCGCTTGCGGGCAATTTAAAAATAATCCTTGCTTGCTTGTGATCGCAGCCGAGATTGTAGAAGCAAGAAGATTACTCGGAGAGAAGAAGAAGATTTCGGTGACCGTGTTCAGGACATGATCCTTTCCGCATTGTAAGTAATTTCCTTTCGCTGTGATGTGACATAAAAGAATAAGTATAATAAATGGTGGTGTTCACAGATACGTTCTTGTGTTCTTCATTTTGTCAGTTCTTACCAATACTGTAAGTAGCGAAAATCCAAAGAGCCGCTCTCGCTCGAGTATAAGGCTTCCTTGTCAACGAAATCTGCCCGTGAGTATAAGGAGAAATAAATATAAGATTATTCTCTTGTAGAGCCTCGTGTTTAATATCGAGTTAAATTTTAGCAAGTCGTAATAAATAGCGAGAACTGACAAAGATATCGCCTGCAATATAAACGAAAACGACATTGATATTAGTCATGACGACGCAGTTCACGTCACGGGTAACATCATCCAGTACGATGACAATGGAGTCGATGAAACGATGCAAGACGCAAGTGAAGCTGGTGAAACCCAGGACTTTCGAATCTCGCAGGCTACACTAATCGAAGGTAAGAAAAGGTAAGAGAAAATGTCTTATACTCTTAGTTGTGTTTTTATTCTAATTGTATGTAAAATTTATACCCGTATAACATTTTTAATTCATATTTACAGTACAACAGGGTAGTGGATACGAAAAAACATCGAAGGGACAAAAGCGAAGACCAAAGTGTGCGAAGCGAAAGCCGACACAGTCAACAACCGTGAGTCCTTATATAAATGTATTGAAATACTCAGGGAAAAGTCGCGTAATTATAGAAAATTTAATATTCTCGGGAGGGAGTCGAATATTCGAATTCTCCCACCTCCAGAAGGAGCCAACATTACTGAATATTAGAAAATGCTTCTCGGGAAATCCACGATTACGCGGTAAATTCGGGCGGCGCGAACAACTATGTGGGGTTGACACTTGCTTCTTCGGACTTAACGCGAGGGTCTGCGGGTTTATCGCTTCGCCCCTCTCGGGACTTGACCTACAACGAGATTTGGAATCTCGTGAATTCGTTAGCGCAGAGTGCCGGAGGTCATGATATTTTAGAACATTTCAAAATTAATATTTTCAACGTCGCGGCACCTTCTGGTCGTGGAAAGAAATCATATAAACTAATTCACGAAGATATAGCGAAACGCTCGATCCTTACTATAAACAACTTTGACAATTTGTGCTTTCTCTGTTCGCTCGTCGCTGCGATAGTGTACAATGAACGCGGCAATGTGCGCACAGGAGAAATACATGATAAATGGAATTCCGTGAGGAAGCAATATTCTATATTACAACGAAACCTAGCGGTCGAACTGACACGGAATGCCGGTGTCTATATACTTGAAGAAGGGTGTGGTATTCCCGAGATCGAGCGTTTCCAGCATTATCTTGCCAGCAACGATATCGTGATCGTTGTTTATTACTTTAGTTCCTTCGCACGTGGTGCGCCCCCCATGTACGATGCTAACAGCGTACTCACCTCACACGAGCGCGAAGCTAAAATGATTTTGAATATTATGTACTACAAAAAATCCCGGCATTACAATCCAATATTAAATTTAAGAGCTGCATCAGGCAGAGAAGGTTATTGTGTACGTTGTAATAGCGCATATAAGCCGGTGTTACGTCCTGCGGTCTCCGCGTATTCTAGATCTTTTATAAATAGAGCGAATTGGCACTTTAAATGATAGATTCAACAAACATGTTTCGCGACCCTTCGAACACGATGACATCACCGATCATTATATACCGATTTCTCTTTTTTCTTTATCTCCCCCTAGACCAAAGTACTCTTTTGTTTGTCAGGAAAATCCAGTCAGGAAAAAATTAAGTCACATCCTCACGAACTCACAACTTTTCCACGTCCCGTCATATTACCCAATAACTCTCACTAAACCTAACGGGATGACGAAATCTCTTATCGCCATAGATACTCCATCCTTTACAACAATGCAACGCAACTCCAAAATCCCGCCTCTAGAAAAGTTCTAATAAACTTTAGACCCTGACTCAATTCTAAACTCTCACCTCCAAAAATGTTAACAACAAAGATCTAATAGATGGACATAGACCCTTAGACCCTGACTCAATTCTAAACTCTCACCTCCGAAAATGTTAACAACAAAGATCTAATAGATGGACATAGACCCTTAGACCCTGACTCAATTCTAAACTCCCACCTCCGAAAATGTTAACAACAAAGTTCACAATTTCTACAACCCCATCCTCTCAACCGAGGTGACGTTTTAAGTAAAACGAAAAGGCTAGCACATTATTCGCCTGACCAGCACCTGAGTTGGAACCACAAGTTTGGCATCCAAAGATCTTTCTTTTGTCGTTTAATTTTTACACTCAGGCATTTAGACGTGGAGTTGGTCTAAACGTTCTCTCAAAGTTTAATTATTATCCGCTGCCTAAAAAGAGAACATAGTTGTGTGTAACATCGCCGTTGACGAATTGGAAATCCGAAAGCGACAGAGCCAGCGTTGCACACCTACGCAGATCAGCAACATTTTCCTTTGGTTGCTCTCACTCTCTCTCTGCTTTGGAACCAGCAGTAATTTTTACTTTCTTTATTATCTACCCTTCCTATAACCATTTTATTAATTCCCGTTATTATGGAAATCCGGTTTTAGTGGGTCATTATCACAACGTTGGAATAACTATCGAGAGCATTTTCCAAACGCTCGAGTCGGTTTTTGACTCCAGAGATCCCGACCAACTAGCGTCTCCATTATCTCCGCGCGATAATTAAGGTGGCGCTAGGAACCGACTACCATCCAGATCCTACACTCCTACCCCCTTACCTTCTCCCTCATATTCCCCTTGGTACTCCGCTTTCTTCTCCTACATGCGCGTCTACGCCTTCAACTCCTTCGATATCCTATTCCCCTCTTTTCTTTCTCTGAACAACTCACTCCTCAAAATTCACCTGACCACTCTCGTTCCCCTTCACCCGACTGATCCTCTAAATTCGTTTTCCTTTCTTTCTCCATTCCCCCCAAAACACACACACGTACACATACATATATACCGCGTAATTGTAATTCGTTATCATTAAAGTATACCATACCGTTTGTTAGCGTAATAAATTTGTTTGTTCGTCTTATTTTTCTCACCTAATTGATTTTAAAATCACCTGCCTACCCTATTTTCCTCAACTGTCGCTCATGGTCCTATCCCCGGTAAAGGGATTCGCGTCCCTGACCGAAAAACGGACCGCTCGTCGTACGTCAGAGACCGAGTAAAGGAACCCGCCGGGTTCCTGACCCGTTCCCTGGCACGCATGTACGATCGAGGCTCGCCTTTCCGGCGAACGGAGAAGTTGCGCTCCTCCTGTAGGACGTACCACCGGAAAGAGGGCATCGGTGCTCAAACGCATGTCCACGGTGTTACGGCGTTCCAGCATGCGAGGTATCAGGCGTAGAACTAATACGATGTGCCGCGTGTTAACGTGAATTTTATGGGTCGGTGTGTTTCGAGCGTCATCGTAAGCAAAAATTGCTCCAAGGCACTTCTTATTTGAGCATCTGTAATATCCTGAGAATTTGCAGCGACTGTGGCCATTTGCGAAACTTGAGGAACAAACACAATTGTAATGAGATCTTTTGTCGTGTTTGCAACGCGTTGCAACCAATGAATCATCTATGCTATATGAAACCACTTCGATGCGACACTGGTTCATCCGACACGATGAATCCGCAGCGAGTAGGAAAGGAAAACGTAGTTGATGACATTGACGAAGCGACAGAAACAAGCGTTAGTAAGCGTTAGTAAGCAAGAAATAAGCGCATAAAAGGTCGCATCGCGTTTGTATTCTATGATTTTGAGACGCGTCAAGACGATACGATCGAAGGCACAGAAAACGTTAAAACCCACGTTATGACGCTCTGTGTTGCGTAGCAGATATGTGAAAGCTGCATGAATGTAGACGATATGGCGTTGCGATGTCGTTGGTGCGGGATACGCGAATTTATATTTCAAGACAATCCGGTGAAACAATTCGTCGATTTTGTCACGAGACCGAGGAAGAGTTTAAAACAGATCATCTGCATCGCACACAACGCAAACGAATTCAATGCACAATTTATCCTACTGTATTTGGTTAAGAGCGGTAATCGGGTGGAACCTAAGCTTATTTTAAACGGTACGAAGATCATATTGTTAACCGTTAGACAAACAAAATCTATCAACAGTGTTAATTATATGCCTATGCGCTTGTCAGCATTACCAAAAGCCTCCGGGTTAAAGGATACTGCAGGCAAAGGCCTGTTTCCGCATTTATTTAACACTGTCGAAAATCAACATTACATCGGACCGATACCAGATGCAAGATACTATTTTCCCGAAACAATGAGACCGCCCGAGTGTGAGCGGTTTTTAGAATGGCACGAGGACATGGTGCGCAAAAATATAGAATTTGATTTCCAACGGGAAATTGTGAGCTATTGCCGGAACGATGTCGATATTCTTCGACGGGCTTGTCTTGCGTTCCGTAAGATTTTCCTGGATCATGGAAAAGTATTTCCGTTTGAAGAATACACAACCATCGCCTCTACGTGCATGAAAGAATTCCGTAAAAACTTTCAGCGTGAAAAGGAGATAGGTATTGTTCCTTCGGGTTGGTATCGGCGTGTCAACAATCAATCCCGCAAAGCGTTAAAATGGTTGTTGTGCATGGAACGCGAGCTCGGTTATACTATAACATATGCAGGTAGACCTCGTGAACATCGCATACCGGAAGGGCTGTTCATTGATGGGTATTACGAAACAACGAATCCTGCGCAAAGACACGTGTTACAATTTCAAGGGTATTTTTGGCATGGATGTTCCGCGTGTTTCAAGATGAATCGTGATAGCCCGCTCGCGACCACCGTGAAGGGAGATACTATTGAGTCGCGATACGAGCATACACGCATGACAACATCTCATATACAGAAGCTAGGTTACATCGTACCGGAGAAGTGGGAGTGCGTCTTCGATAGGGAGTTGCAGGACAATCAACCGATGCACGATTTCCTTGCGAATCACTCGATGTTAGAAACTGAGCCTCTCGATCCTCGCGAAACGTTCTTCGGTGATCGTACAGGGAACATCGTCACCCGGTGCGATGTAACGGGTACGAAGAAGATACGTTACGTAGACGTATGCTCCTTGTACCCGTTTGTGCTAAAGAAGGGCTCTTTTCCGCTCAGTCATCCGGACATGTACGTGGGCGAAGAATGTTCCGCCTTGATTCGTATAGCTCCCGATTTTGACTTTAGCATAGTGGAGAGGATCGTGCGGTGCAAGGTACTCGCTTGGCGTGATCTCTTTCACCCTGTACTCCCATTTCGCGTTCGCGGAAAATTATTGTTCGCCCTATGCCGTAGTTGCTGCGAGACATTTTCTCAATCTCCATGCACACATGATAATCCGACCGATCGATAATTCGAGGATACCTGGGTATCCTGTGAATTACGCAAAGCTATAGAGAAGGGCTATAGTGTCAGATCCGTGAACGAGATATGGAAATATAAGATTTCTCAGTACGACCTAAGTACTCGGTTGGGGGGTATGTTCGCGTGATATATCAACTGCTTTCTGCAATTTAAGCAGGATGCTAGCGGATGGCCTGCTGAATGCATCAACGATGAAGAGGCCAAAGAGCGATACCTGCGGAAATACGAAAAAACAGAGGGTATTGTTTTCGATAGAAACAACATCGCGGTAAATCCTGTGTTGCGTTCGGTTGCAAAGTTTTGCCGCAATTCGTTCAAATTCGATCAGCGATCTAATCTGCCGAATACCGAGGTCGTTAAGACACACGAATATTTCATGTCGCTGCTTACGTGTCCCGAGCATGAAATCATAAACATGTTGCCTGTGAATATTGAACGATGAGGTTCTCTACGTCTCATGGCGATTACGACAAGAGACGCTTGTTCCCTCTGCAACTACAAACGTCGTAATAGCGGCCTAGGCTAGGCGACGACACAGGCACGCTTGAGATTATACGTTTATTTAGAAAAATTAGATCGTAGAACGTTATATTATGATACTGATTCATGTATATACGAGGGTAGTTTGATAAGTCAGTGACTTTTTTAATAAAAGATATTTTTTTCGGCAAATAAGCGTTTTATTTCTCAACGTAGTCTCCTTTTAGCTCGATACATTTAGTCCATCGTTTTTCCAATTTTTTTGTTCCTTCCAAATAATAGGTTTTCTCAAGGCCCTCAAAATAGGCGTTTGTTTCAGTGATGATCTCTTCATTCGACCCAAATCTCTTACCGCCCAGCCATTTCTTCAGGTTTGGAAACAGGAAATAGTCGCAGGGGGCTAAATCTGGTGAATATGCTGCATGGGGTAACAATTCGTAGCCCAATTTATGGATTTTTGCCATGGTGACTACACACGTGTGCACCCGTGCATTGTCCTGATGGAAGCACTTTTTTCTTCTCCAAATGCGGTCGTTTTTGCTTCAAATCAATATCGAATCTGTCCAAAAGCTCTGAATAACATTCGCCGGTGATCGTTTTACCCTTTTCAAGGTAATCGATGTGAATGATACCGCGTGCATCCCAAAAAACTGTGGCCATGACCTTGTTGGCCGACAGACCCACCTTGGCTTTCTTTGGTGCACGTTCACCCGAAGAAACCCACTGTCTTGATTGTTCCTTGGTCTCTGGTGTGGTGTGATGGATCCATGTTTCGTCTACGGTAACGAAACGGTGCAAAAACTCGTTCTGATTGCGGCTGAACATCGCCAAACACTCCTTTGAAATAGTCACACGGTTGCGCTTATGGTCGAGTGTGAGCAATCGCGGCACCCATCGCGCGGATAGCTTTTTCATGTCCAAATATTCATGTAAAATGTGATGTACCCGCTCAGTTGAGATGCCTACAGCCTCAGCCACTTCACGCACTTTCATTCTTCGATTGTCCAATATCATTCCATGGATTTTATCGACGATTTCTGGCGTGACGACCTCTTTTGGGCGACCTGAACTTTCGGCGTCACTTGTGCTGGTACGACCATAACGGAACTCAGTAAACCACTTCTTAACCATTGAAATTGATGGTGCAGAGTCCCCATAGTATTTATCAAGCTTTGCCTTGGTTTCGGTGATGGTTTTTTTACGCAAAAAATAATGCTTAATCAGCACACGAAATTCACTTTTTTCCATTTTCGTTAAAATTCACGAGGTTGTCTGCTTTCAATGGCTGTCAAACACTAACTAAATGGCGCAGCTTGCCCAAACTTGTACAGTAGTCTATTAATAGATGGCAGTTGACGGGAGCAGTGCTGCATTTAAAGTTACTGCGCAGAAAATTCAAAAAGTCACTGACTTATCAAACTGCCCTCGTATTTGAGCACCGGTGACCCCAATGAGTACGAGCCGCATACGGGTAATTTTTTGGGCAATATGACAGATGAACTCGAAAGTTATAGTCAAGGTAGCTACATAGAATTCTTAGTATCTGGAGGCCCAATATTTTATGCCTATGTTGTTTGCACTCCACAAGGTAAAATCCATGAAGTTTGCAAAATAAAAGGGATAACCTTGAACTTTGAGACTTCGAAATATATTAATTTTAGTAGTATAAAAAATTTATTAATCACCAATAAAATACCTATCGATGAGAACGAGGAAGAGAAGAAGGAGGATGCGAGGAAAACTTCGATAAATCTACATTTTAGAGCGATTCGTCGTACAGCGTTTCACGATATTGTAACGAGAGACGAGGGCAAGTCATGCGTGCCGATGCTCCTAAAACGTAGATTCGACGACACAGGTCACTCTGTGCCATACGGTTACGTAGTGGCGTAAGAATAGTAGAGCATGTTCTTTCTTCTCCAAATCTAAACACTTATTTGTAGAGTAGAAAAATTTAAATATAGACGTTTCCCCAAAAGCGATCAACCTGTATATCGCGTATGCACTAGCTCTATAAGAAACTTTTGAGCAAACTGTATGTATATATTTTATTAAAATAGAGCTTTTGCAAAATAAAGAGGAAATAAGTTCTTTTACAAATATATATGTATTTCTATCCTTGTATACGACCCCCGAATCATAGTAAAATCTTAGCAAATTATATCGCTAGAAGCAGTCTCTTTCACGCTTGAATCATGGAAAGAGCCAAGAACATGGTACTGATATCTACGGATAATCTCGAGAGATTGCAGCAACAGGCTCATATATCATCGACTTCAGCGTCGTCGCTGTCGTCTTTCTCGACTGCGATCCCCTCTGTTTTGACAGATAATACCGCAACTGGGCTGAAATAGCACCAGTAGAGAATGAAAATACGGTGCGTACTCCGGGTTCCGTCCTGTCGCGTCTCGATGCCGAGATGCATATTAGGTGCGCAACTAAGTTCTCGCTGTTTTTTTGATCAAAATGCAACTTTATTGTGAAAAAATGGTTACAAATGAATCATTCAAAATATTGCCCATCACTAGCGATAACTTTCTCCCATCTTTCTGGCAGAGCTCGAATACCGTCACGGTAGAAGTGTTCGTCTTTTGAGGCTATCCACGAATCAAGCCATTTTGAGATGTCTTCATATCAGCGGAACTGCTGATTAGCCAGACCATGTGCCATCGAACGGAACAAGTAATAATCGGACGGCGCAATATCTGGGGAATATGGCGGGTGGGGTAGGACTTCCCATTTGAGCGTTTCTAAGTAGGTTTTAACGGGTTTGGCAACGTGAGGCCGAGCGTTGTCATGCTGTAGAATCACTTTTTCGTGCCTCTGCTCGTATTGTGGCCGCTTTTCGCGCAGTGCTCGGCTAAATCGCATCAATTGAGTTCGATACCGTTCCCCAGTGATGGTTTCGTTCGGTTTCAACAGCTCATAATAAATAACACCGCCATGGTCCCACCAAATACACAGCAAAACCTTCGCAGCGTGAATATTCGGCCGAGCCGACGACGTAGAAGCATGACCAGACAGTCCCCATGATTTTGTTCTCTTTGGGTTGCTGTAATGAATCCATTTTTCATCACCCGTAACGTTGCGATGAAGAAAACCCTTCCTTTTTTGCCGCTGGAGCAGTTGTTCACAGACGAAAAAACGACGCTCAACGTCTCTTGGCTTCAAATCATAAGGAACCCAAGTTCCTTGTTTTTGAATCATTCCCAACGCATGCAATCGCTTGGAAATAGCTTGGCGGGTAACTCCTAATGCTGAAGCAAGCTCTTTTTGCGTTTGGCACGGATCCTCATCGAGCAATGCCTCCAATTCAGCGTCTTCGAAGGTTTTTGGCCTTCCTTCACGCGAACGGTCGTCAACATCGAAATCACCGTCTTTGAAGCGACGGAACCAATCACGGCACGTTGTTTCACTTAGAGCAGCATCTCCGTAAACTTTTTGGAGTTCTCGATGCGCTTCAGCCGCCGTTTTCTTCGAATGAAAGAAGAAAAGCAACACTTCCCGCAAATGACGATTATTTGGCACAAAATAAGACATTTTCATACAACCAAAAGTATATGACGCAAAAACAAAATCACTAATGTGTCAAAGCGGTTTGTTTACCATATGTCTAAGCTTGGTTCATGACGTTTTGGTTATGTCACAATCGACAAGCACTTACTACTGGAGCCATCTCTTGAAAAACAGCGAGAACTTAGTTGCGCACCTAATAGAATTTTCAACTCTCCGGTCCTCGGAGGAGCACGGGAGTAATGGAAATTGTATAGAGAAGTACTTAAGCGATATCTGTACTTTTTTCGAGAGCGGGAAAAACACCGATTGCGCGGAAAAAAAGAAGAGAAGTCTGTTGTTGGTGAGGTCGACGGTGATGAAAACGGTGGGGAAAGGGAAAACATCCCTCGCGAAGATAACGATTACACTTACGAAAACGCGGTAGAAGAAAACGCTGGTATGACTGTAAATGAAGATATTCCCAATATAGAGACAGGCGTACATCGAACGTTGAACGCTTCGCAGCACGCACGAGCCGTCACCACCGCACGAACGAACAGAAAAATATTGGAAGAATACTGAATAAAGTGCCAAAGACTTACCGAGCTAAAGCGCGCAAGCTGCTGGCACATTTGTGTGATGCGGCGGTGCCCGGACGATTAAGCTGGAACAGACAAGGATTCGTGACAATAGATGATAGAATTCTGAGAGGATCGAATATCGTCGGTCTCTCGAACGACGTGGCTCGCGAAAGAAAAACTAGCAGAGCGGTAGCGAGAGTACAGTTTGCACGACTTTTGCATGAAGTGAATACTTCTCCGGAATTTGTAGGAAATCGGGAATTACTGGAGGAAGACACGGAAGAAAATGATCTTTCCGCGAGATTGAAAAAACTCTTCCGAGAAGTAGCAGTACCCCGCTCCCGTCACCTAACGATCAACTTTGGTCTAAACGTAAGATTGCCCAGACGTCGCTTGAAGAAAAGGATCACGAGGATGGACGGGCGCTGTTTGTAACAACCAATGAGAATAGAAATAAAACACATATAAGCGGTGACGTTTCTAAACCAACGAATAAAAGATGCATGATAGATTGGAACCCGTTTGAATTGAGTATAGCTTCTTCAACGGCTAACAGCTATGCACATCGACTTCCACCAGCGAAGGGGCGAACGTGCAAGCGTGCTATCGGGGAGACGTCTTTCGCAGGAGAAGAACGCGACGGTGAGCGTGTACACGCAACATTTATAACTTCTGATCAATATAGGCGTAAAACGCGAGTGAGCGACAACGCATCTAAATCAATGAGTAAAAGACGTTTGATCAATTGGAACACGCTGTTTGGACGAGGTCGACGACAGTAGTCGCTAATACGGACAATCATGATCGTCCGAGACAGCACTAGGTCGCATTCTACGTCGATTGAAATGGAGCGGTCACATATTTCGACAGCTACGGGATGCCACCTTGAGACTCACGATTTCTCCTGCGTCTTATAAAAAATTCCGTCACTTACCAATGGAATACCTTTCAGCTACAGGGACTCTTATCGACGACTTATGGTCATAATTGCTGTATTGTTGTTTACTTTATGTGTCGGAGTTATAACCACGAGCAGTTTAACAGTTTGTTTACCAATGATTGTGAATGAAACGATCAGTTGATTGTACGAATGTATAAGAAAATCTTTTGTCAATGTAAACGTAAATCGTTACATCATCATATCCCTATGTACCAGGTTCAATCCTGTATTAAGAAACATGTATAAAAATAAAATATGAATTAATTCTATGAAAAATATTATACATTCCTTTCTCTTCACCTCTTCTCTCTTTCCTGTGATTTCCAGTTCGAGGTAACAAATCCCGTTGTAAACTTTTCGAGTTCGAAAGAAGGACTCGCACAGGTAAAAATATTCGGGTAGACATAGACCAGAGGTATCGTCTTCCAACAATTGCTGGGTAGTTTTTGTCTTCGAAATGATCCCTACCTGCACGAACATGCTCGCACACGCTCACGAGAGTCGAGAGCCGGGGTCTCATGGTGGGGGCTCGAGTCCCGTAGGTTCTAGGATTTGCCAAATTTTTCACACGTGACGTCGATACTCTTCGTATGTATACAATATAGCTAGTTTCCATCAGGGTACAGCAGTAGCGTAGTGCATAAGACGCTTGACTCTCGAAAGCCAGCGGACCCAGGTTCGAATTCGGCCAGAGCCTACAGGATTTTTCCAGAGACTTCGCACTAACCACACACACACATACACACACACACGCCTCTCTTCGTTCTACGTGTACATAGTGAAACCAGTTTCTACCAAAAAGTAGCAGTAGAGCAGTGGTAAAACGGGTTTGACTCAAGAGCCTGAGGTCCCGGGTTCGAACCTCGCAGAGTGCCTAGGGAGGTTTTTCCAAAAGTAATATGCAAATTAACCAGCTACCGAGAGCTAGAATCACAACAAGGCTAATATGAATAATAAAAATTTAATATTTAGATTACGTTAATTTTTATTCCTGTGATTCAAATTTCTGCCATTTTCAGCCTTAGGAGTAGGTATGGCCACTCAAAACATTCCCCCTCCACTCGAACCTCCGGCGCCGATGAACGTGGTCTAGTGGCGCCGGAAGGTCGAGTGGAGGGGGAATGTTCTGACTGGCCATACCAACCCCTATACTATTACCATGAGTCGTGACCGCGCATGCCCATCGAATGAAGCTAGAAACAGCCAAAATAGCTGTAGTCTTGCTGTAATTTGTATGTCACAGCTACAACGAAGTAACATAACTATCAATTTGACATTAAGCTTAGCATGTATCAGCATTGGTCAAGCGGACCTAAGCGTTCGGCTATATGGCTTCAAAATTATTACTAAAAGCTCTGCGTGTAGTTCTATAACCAGTATACTTATAAGTTTGCGGCCGCGCTAGTATACCTGTATATCATAAAGTGTAACAATTTTCAATGGTTAGTTAATCTCGAAATTTAATCTTAGTTTATTGTAACAAAGATTCTGAACGGTCACAGGTTCAATTCTAGTTGAATACAATTTTTTTCTCTTTTTAATATTTTAAAATTTAAGCAAATCTTAAAATTTAAATTTATTAGATATTAACTTAAATATAAAAAAAATGTACTCCGTTTATTAGCTATTTTTATCTTTCTTTCAAACGAAAAACAGACCGCTCGTTGTACGTCAGTGACTGAGTAAAAGGAGCCGTCGGGTTCTTGACCCGTTCCCTGGCACGCGTGTATGAACGAGATTCGCCTTTCATGCGAACGAAAAGGTTGCGCCCCTCCTCTAGAACGTAACATTCGATTCAGTAAGAAAGTAAGAAACTTCGGATGCACAGGAATGGGGATATGCGTACATCTCGCTTTTCCGACACCAGGGGCGTTACGGGAACGCTGAAGAAACAGACAGCAGCAAATGCGGGCGAGTAAGCGAGAGATATGCAAAAATATAGCATAGGAAAAAATATGCGAGAGAGAGAGAGGGGGGAGGGAGAGAGGGAGAGAGAGAGAGAGAGAGAGAGAGAGAGAGAGAGAGAGAGAGAGAGAGAGAGAGAGAGTGAGAGCAGTTAGAGAGGGGGGAGGGAGAGAGGAGTGGTGAGTGAAGAGTGAGTGAGTGAGTGAGTGAGTGAGTGAGTGAGTGAGTGAGAGCGAGAGAGGGAGGAGGGAGGGAGGGTGGGAGGCAGGGAGGGAGGGGGGGAGAGAGAGAAAGGGAGAGGAGAGAGAGAGAGAGAGAGAGAGAGAGAGAGAGAGAGAGAGAGAGAGAGAGAGAGAGAGAGAGAGAGAGAGAGAGAGAGAGAGAGAGAGAGAGAGAGAGAGAGAGAGAGAGAGAGAGACGAATGAGAAAGAGGAGGGAGGGGGAGGAGTGAGGGGAGAGAGGGAGGAGTGAGTGAGAGAGGAGAAAGAGGAGGGAGAGGGGAGTAAGAGAAAGAGGAGTGATAGAACGAGGGGGGAGGAGAGGGCGGGAGGGGGGAAGGAGGGGGAGAGAGAGAGAATAGGGAGAGTGATGAGAGGATGAGAGGGGAGAATAAGAGAGGGAATATCTAAAGATAATATATAACATAAGTTTTTACAAGTTAAACTTATATAAAACTTTTTAAACATAAAGTTAAAAAAAGGCGCCAAGGACAAGCGCAACATGTATTATGTTATTATTAGAAATATCAAACACAAATTATTTTTTAAGGTATATACGAGGGTAGTCCCAGAGGTATCTGACGTAAATGACCTGACTGACATATAAATATCGGTTGTTGTTTGATAAAAATGACTATGGTAGAAGGTACCAACCTTATAAAGCTTAAGTTTGAAGTTTGACGACGCTACGTTGTTTAGTATTTGTTTGGCAGCCATCAATAGTGAACGCTCTCAGTGAATTTGTAAACATGGAAAAAATTGGTCATCGTTATGTGATATAATACTTTCGTTTGAAAGGCCTCAGTCGAACCAATATCAAAGCGGAGCTAGATTCTACTCTAGGGGACTCTGCTCCTTTATTTACAACAGTAAAATATTGAGTGGCAGAGTTTAAACGAGGCTGTATGAGCTGCCAAGACGAATATCGCAGTGGTCGACGAAATGAGGTGACCACGCCAGAAATGTTGAAGAAAATCCACAAAATGGTATTGGATGACCGTTGACTGAAAGTGCGCGAGTTAGCAGACATGGTAGGCATTTCAAAAAGTGCTGTACATCGCATATTGACTGAAAATTTGGACATAAGAAAGCTGTGCGCAAGATGAGTGCCGCGATTGAAAGAAAGACAGCGTCGTGAGGATGTTTCAATCGAGTGTTTGGCAAAGTTTCACAGCAATAAAGTCGAGTTTTTGCAACGTTTCATAACTATGGATGAAACATGGGTCCATCACTTCACACCTGAGACGAAGGACAAGATGGTTTTGACGAAGGTCAAAACAATGGACCAAGGTGGCTTGATGGCTATTTTGAGGAGCTCGACGATTCCCACTATAAACAGGGTATCGAAGCTATTGAACATCGCTGGGAAAAGTATATTGAGCTAAAAGGAGACTATGTAGAGAAATAAAGATATTTTTTCTCAAATTTTTTGTGTTTTCTTTGTTAGGTCAGGTACTTCCGAGACTACCCTCGTATGTGTACATAAATTTTTACAAGTAAAACTTATAACTATAATAAAACTCTACAACACTATTCTACTGTACAAAAGAAGTGATATATTAGAACAGTAGCGCCAACTGAGACACCTAACATATATACAGGGTGTCTTAGAACTTTGAGACATGGGCTCCGTAGGGACATAGAGCTAACAAGGGACATTCGGCAACGCGGAAATTCAAAAAAATCTGAAACTCTGCATAATTGTAGAGCAGATATACCTAATAACAAAACAATTTTTCGTTGGTGCCCAAAAACGGTTTTAAGGGTGGAAACAACCCCTTGAACAAAGTTGATTTTTGTCTTTCTAAGCGAATATTATCGAAACTATTAAAGATATGAAAAAATGTTTTAGACAAAAGTTTTATGGTTTTAAAAGTACTTTATTATGCTATATTTAGATTTTTAAAAATGTAAAATTGTGTATAAAATACCCCCCCTCCTTCTCTTTTTTCAAATTGTTAAAATCAATTGTCCAACCAAAATAAAGCTTATTTTATGACAAATTCAACCATATATAATAACATTATGTTTGGAAAAGGCAATATTGAAAAAAAAATTAAACATGCTCTTATATGTATGCTACGCGTACCAAACTTAAGGATTCGCTACTTGACGATGGCATTTCTTTCTTCCTCAAATCTTCCTCATAATTGCAAACTGTAAAAGATAAGGAAGGAAGAAAATAGAAAATCTAAAAAAGCAATAAAGTTGATGTTAAGAAGTAAGTAGGAGAAAAATAGCATGATAAGGATACAGTCACTAATATTTAAAAATGTTATAAATTATAAAATTTCACGTAATAGACGTTTATTTTGCCAACATTGCGGCTACCTTTTTCATTAATTTAAACGACACGCGTAAATATAAATAAATATGTGTGTGTGTGTATGTGTGTTTTTGTACGTGCGCACGTGTGTGTACATCATGGCAACATGCAAAACACTTGTCACAAGTTTTATGACTGTGCGACCAAAATAGCACTCTTTATCAAGTACAGTGCAATCAAGGTTCATTATATTGACATATGTTATCTTCATTCATTTGCATATAAAAGCTGTCCATTTTGGAATACATTTCAGTGTAATGTTATGGAGGACGCTTTGCTAAGAAAGGTTCTTGTAATCCTAATACATCATCCGTCCATGCAGAATTTTCTCTTTTCTTCTTCCTTTTTCATGAAGTTTCTCTTTCGATCTTGTGACTCAAAGCTAGAAAGGTATTCGATCCTAGAGACTGCGCAGATCCGCACCGTTCCCTAGCTTTTGAATCAACCATTTAGTTACTAAATAAATTCTAGCCAAATGCTTATGGCCAGCATCTCTCATGCTCACCTCTAAGGGCTGGCTCGAAAGATCCTCGACTGAGAGCTGGACCGACGTCTCGTCGATTGAATTGCAGCCTTCGCTCCTCGACGAGTCGTTTGTTTGTAAGCGAAGGCTCTCTTCGCGTAAGCGAAGTTTCCTGCAAGGAGGGTTTTGACTGGGATCTTAACGTACTCGATGTGCCTGCTTTGTGTTGAAAATTGTTAAACTTTTACCAACTTGTTTGCTGCTGCTGCCTCCTTCATTCTATTTAAATATTGCTCTCCAAAGAGCTGTCTATCAATAAATGAAGTATCCAAGGCGTTCTTGGCCGAAGGGGTCAACATCGGGACAATTACGGCCCGTCTAGCTTTAGAAATTGATGCTGTATGTGAGAAATCAAGCGATCTGCATCACTTGCCGTTTCAAAAACCCGCTTGGCATCCCACTCTATGTTGAGCGTAAGAGCCTCAGATAAAGGAAGATTCTGCGGGATTTCTTGCGTGACGCAAGTCTTGTTTCTTTTAGCAAATTTTGGAAAATATGAGTCCAGGTTTTTGAAATTAAATCGTGGACAGGTGGGCCTACGACAATATCAACGATATTAGCGCCCATCACATCCATTTTGAATGCAGCAATGTTCTGCTCTAAATCCGCCGGTTCTCCACATAGCTTACTGATCGGCCCTCCAAGCCGTGTGATGTCTCTCCTTAAATGTTTACTGCAAATATGATATAATATTTGTCGGTGACAACGAAAGAAACTCCAACAGGAGTGTAAGTTTGTAGGGCCAAAAACACTCATGGTAGTGGTCCCCATCTGAGAGTGTCAATGGTCTGCGGGCCTGCCACCACGGACAGCCTCACAACTATCAAGTAGTCGCTAGACTTAATTAACTATGATATATGTCATATCTGGGCCTGCTCCTATAACCTCGCGAACATTAAATGTTCGCCTGAACAAGACCAAAGTTCTCGTGGTTCATATCCCGACATATTATAAAAAAATCCTACGATACTAGACAATTCGATAATGTCTGCTGGGTCTCTGCTGCCTTGCGCATCTGGACAGCCTGGACAGCCTCGCGAATATTAAATGTTCGCCTGGATAAGACCAAAGTTCTCGACAGTGGTTCATAGTCCCGACATATTATAAAGAAATCCTACCGATACTGGAAAATTCGATAATGTCTGCTGGGTCTCCGTTGCCTTGCGTATCTGGGGGGGGGGGGGGGTGAAGCTCCTGCGTAAGAGCGTCGACAGAGAGGTTAGGTCTCTCGTCCTGAAGTTCCTCTCGTTTCGAACGAAACGCCTCAGACTGCGACAGCATGTCCAGTCGTCTGTCGAATTTCTCCTCCAAGTTTCTAGAAGAAGAGCATTTTTTCGACCTCGGGTGCCTTTATCAAAATGGCGTAAATGTACGCCGGAAGCGTTAATTATTCTGCAACTGTTGAAGACAGCGATTTAAATTATTTTTTATAATTAAATGTCACATGAGGACAAATATTGTCAATATTTCTATCTTTAACTCATATTTTTCGAAATTTAAAGATCATTGACATTTTCGTAAAAATAATAACATATAACGGTAAAATGAAAAACATTATCTCGGTGAAACATAAATAAGTTTATTTTTTAAATATTATCTTAAACATCACATACACACATATAAAATATTTTAATATCTTATTTTGACAAGAAATATTTTAGGAGGAAAACAATAGTCCGTCATTGTAGTCGAAAATGTAGGGTTTTGAGAGGACTTTATTTTGGTACCAGAGCCAGGCCTGTATCTCTAACCGTTTAGAAGATATCGAAGATTAAAGTTTTCCAACCTTTCTCCGTTGATACCTCCGCTTCTACTGGGAGTAGAGAGTCGTCATTGTAGTCCAAAATGTAGGGTTTTGAGAGGACTTTATTCTGGTACCAGAGCCAAGCCTGTATCTCTAACAGTTTAGGAGATATCGAAGGTTAAAGTTTTCTAGCCTTTCTCCGTCGATATCCAGCCTTCCTCCGTCGATATCTCCGCTTCTACTGGGAGTAGAGAGTCATCCATGTAGTCGAAAATGTAAAGTTTTGAGAGGACTTTATTTTAGCACCAGAGCCAGGCCTGTATCTCTAACCGTTTAGGAGATATCGAAGATTAAAGTTTTCCAATCTTTCTCCGTTGATATCTCCGCTTCTACTGGGAGTAGAGAGTCGTCATTGTAGTCGAAAATGTAGGGTTTTGAGAGGACTTTATTTTGGTACCAGAGCCAGGCCTGTATCTCTAACCGTTTAGGAGATATCGAAATTAAAGTTTTCCAACCTTTCTCCGTTGATATCTCCGCTTCTACTGGAAGTAGAGAGTCGTCATTGTAGTCGAAAATGTAGGGTTTGAGAGGACTTTATTTTGATACCAGAGCCAGGCCTGTATCTCTAACCGTTTAGGAGATATCGAAGATTAAAATTTTCCAACATTTCTCCGTTGATATCTCCGCTTCTACTGGGAGTAGAGAGTCGTCATTGTAGTCGAAAACGTAGGGTTTTGAGAGGACTTTATTTTGGTGCCAGAGCCAGGCGTGTATCTCTAACCGTTTAGGAGATATCGAAGATAGGAAATAGGAGGAAAACAAAATTTCATCACAAACATACGAGGGTAGTCCCAGAAGTACCTGATCTGACGTATAGATAGCGGTTGTTTGGAAAGAATGACTATGGTAGAAAGTACCAACCTTATAAAGCTTAAGTTTGAAGTTTGACGACGCTACGTTGTTAATATTAGTTTGGCAGCCATCAATAGTGAACGCTCTCAGTGAATTTTAAACATGGAAAAAATTGGTCATCGTTATGTGATACAATACTTTCATTTGAAAGTGCC